>NC_029780.3:48324393-48327261 GCF_000817695.3 Arachis duranensis
TCCAACCTGATTGAGAACCGACAGATGATTAGCCGTGCTGTGACAGAGCATTTGGACCATTTTCACTGAGAGGATGAGATGTAGCCATCAACAAGGGTGATGCCTCCAGACGATTAGCCGTGCAGTGACAGCGCATAGGACCATTTTCCCGAGAGGATGAAAAGTAGCCATTGATGACGGTGATGCCGTACATACAGCTTGCCATGGAAAGGAGTAAGAAGGATTGGATGAATGTAAGAAGAAAGTAGAGATTCGAGAGGAGCACAGCATCTCCATACGCCTATCTAAAATTCCTACTATTGATTTACATAAGTATTTCTATTCCTTTTTATTTTATTTATCTTTATTTATCCAATCTAATCACATTTAACTTTATGAGTCCACTTAACTGGGATTTACAAGATGACCATAGCTTGCTTCATACCAACAATCTCTGTGGGATCGACCCTTACTCACGTAAGGTTTATTACTTGGACGGCCCAGTACACTTGCTAGTTAGTTGAACAAATTTGTGACTTCAAATAGAGCCAATTATTAAATTTCATACAAGTACAAAGAATATGGATCACAATTTCGTCCACCAGTTCCTATTGTGAGAAATGATCTTCTTGCAGTCCGTAGCAGGTGGCTTCTCATCAGCATCCTCCCAAGGCACGTCAGCTCGACGGCCTAGCTGGGTGACCAGATAAGGGAAGGGGAGGGTGCCTCTAATATGGACCCTGGCCATATAGTGCCGGATTAATCGTGGCAGGTACAGGTCCTTACCTTCCATCACATACCAGAGGAGGGTGATCATAGTAGCAGGCAGCTCTGTCTCATGAGTGCTCGGCATAATAAAGTTACTCAGGATCTGGTGCCAGAACCGAGCCTCATCATTCAAGTATATTCGCTTAATTCCTTTAGGCATGGTGGTGTTCTTAACCATGACCCATGGGACAGTAGGATTAAGGGCTATCCTCTCCTTGACAGCATCCCAGTCAAATCTCAGAAAGCGCATGTTTTCTTCAGTCTTTTGGTAACCATCAAGCTGATCTGACGTAGGCTGAAGGCACAGAATATCCTCAATGGCCTCTTCAGTGACCAGTATCTGTTTCCCTCTGAGGTGCACTGCATCCAGGGAAGTCTTGAAATAATTACAGTAAAACTCTCTTACCCAGGAAGCATTTACCTCAGTCAAGTTTCTCTCCAAGAAAAACAAGCCTCTTTGTTTGATCTAATCGGAGGTGTGCTGCTGTAGTTCTTCTGGAATTTTCAAAGTCCACTCCAGGTACAGATTTCTGGAGGTAGAAAACACTGGAAACTTCAGCTCACAGTATCGGTTTGCAAACTTAATTGGATCATTGGCAGGGAGGAGCTGGTCAACCTTCTCTTGTGGGGTAAAGTGCTTTTTCCGCCAGGATTCATCATGCATAAGCTCCAGGAGAGACATAGAGGATTCACCTTTTTTCCGTTTGCCAGTTGTTGCCTTTCCTTTTCCCTTTCGCTGAGGGTTAGACATCCTAAAAAAATAAAAATCTAAGATATAATAAAAGCAGGAAAACAAGTAGACAAATAACAAGATAAGCACGAAGTGGAAAAGGAGCAGTAGAAAAAGAAACGAGTTAAATAAATGTATATTTTGGATTGTTTTGGAATTAAAAAGCTGAGATGAGAAATCACATTCCAAAATATGTTAGAAGTGGAAAGCCTGTTAATTAGGAAAAACAATAATCATGCCATGAGGGAAAAATATTCAAAAATTTTGGAATTCAAAGTGTTCTAATTATGTTCTTGATGTTCATCATGACCTTCAAAGTGTTCTTGGTGTTCATCTTGACATTCATAGCATTCTTGCATGCATTCATTGTTTTGATCTAAAAATTTCATGCATTGAGTATTTTTGTTGTTTTTCTTTCTCATAATTAAAATATTCAAAAAATCAAAAAAATATCTTTTCCTTATTTTCCTCCAAATTTTCGAAATTTTGGGTTGATTTGGTCAAAAAATTTTTAAAATTAGTTGTTTCTTACAAGTCAAGGCAAAATTTCAATTTTAAAAATCTTATCTTTTCAAAATCTTTTTCAAAAATCATATCTTTTTCATTTTTTATAATTTTCGAAAATTTCAAAAATCTTTTTCAAAATATTTTCAAAATCTTTTTCTTATCTTTTAAAAAAAAATTGAAATTTTACTAACAATTAATGTGATTGATTCAAAAATTTGAAGTTTGTTACTTTCTTATTAAGAAAGATTCAATCTTTAAATTCTAGAATCTTATCTTTTAGTTTCTTGTTAGTCAAGTAATCAATTTTAATTTTGAAAATTAGATCTTTTTCAAAATATCTTTTTCTTAAAAACCTTATCTTTTTATCATATATGTTTATCATATCTTTTTATCTTATCTCTTATCATATCTTTTTCAAAATTTTATCTTTTTCAAAAAAAATTTGATTTCAAAATATCTTATCTAACTTCTTATCTTCTTATCTTTTTCAAAATCTTTTTCAAATCAACTAACCAACTTTTTGTTTGTTTCTTATCTTTTTCAAAACCACCTAACTACTTTTCCCCCTCTAATTTTCGAAAATACCTCCCTCTTTTTCAAAAAAATTCTTTTTAATTGTTTAAATTTTAATTTTAATCATATCTTATCTTTAATTTTCGAAAATCACTAACCACTTTTTCAAAATTATTTTTGAAATTCTCTATCTCTCCTTCTATCTATTTATTTATTTATTCATTCACTAACACTTCTCTTCATCTCTCTTCATCTCAGATCACCACCTCTATCCTTACCCATTCTTCTTCACCACTCTGCCCTTTCTTCTTCTACTAACATAAAGGAATCTCTATACTGTGACATAGAGGATTCCTCTTTCTTTTCTTGTT
>NC_029780.3:48329348-48338382 GCF_000817695.3 Arachis duranensis
CATAGGAACGTTTTCACTGAGAGGATGGGATGTAGCCATTGACAACGGTGATGCCCTACATACAGCTTGCCATGGAAAAGAGTAAGAAGGATTGAGTTAAAGCAGTGGGAAAGCAGGCGTTCTTGAGCCATACAGTATCTCCATTCGCTTGTCTGAAATTCTCACCAATGAATCTGCATAAGTATTCTTATCCCTTTTATTTATTTTATTTATCCAATTTAATTCCATTTGACTCTATGATTCCAATCACTAACTGAGATCTACAAGGTGACCATAGCTTGCTTCATACCAACAATCTCTGTGGGATCGACCCTTACTCGCGTAAGGTTTATTACTTGGACGACCCAGTACACTTGCTGGTTAGTTGAACGGAGTTGTGTCCACTCGTGCCAATTTCTAAATTCCATAATTTTACAATGAATGCAAATCAAAGAATAGTGATCACAATTTCGTCCACCACTCATCCGCCTCCTCCTCAGATGGCTCCGTTGGTGTGTCAGGCTCGGAGGGGATATCACTGCCAGATCGTATCAACAGCTTCAGGTGCTCATAACGTCGCCGGCTGCGATGCTCAGATCTCTCATACCAGCGCCGGTTGCGGTGCTCCATCCTGTCTAGCTGCTGAAACAAGAGGTGCACTAGGTGATAAACTGGCTTTGAGGCAGGTGGAGGGGTAGTAGTGGTAGCAGGGGTAGCTGTGGAGGAAGAAGGACCAGCGAAAGGTGTAGCTGTCTCATCAGTAGCAGTGAAGGGTGGGGGTCTGTAGCCCAAAGCTAGAAAGTTCCTACTGTGAGAAATAATCTTCCTGCAGTCTGCAGCCGATGGCTTCTCATCGGTATCCTCCCAAGGCACGTCAGCTCGATGGCCTAGCTGTGTAACCAAATAGGGAAAGGAAATAGTGCCTCGGATGTGGACCCTGGCCATGTAGGACCGGATAAAGCGTGGCAGGTACAGGTCCTTACCCTCCATCACACACCAAAGGAGGATGATCATAGCGGCCGGTATCACGTTCTCATGGGTACTCGGCATATCATAGTTGCTCAAGATTTGGTGCCATAGCCGAGCCTCATCATTTAAGTAAATCCGCTTGATTCCCTTAGGCATGGTGGAGTCCTGACCCAATTCCCATGGAACAGTCGGGTCAAGGACAATTCTCGCCTTGACTGCATCCCAATCAAATCGCATAAAGCGCATGTCCTCCTCGGCCCTTTTGTAACCATCAGGCTAATCAGACTTAGGTGGGAGCTGTAGAATGGCCTCAATGGCCTCTTCAGTGACCAGTATCTGCTTGCTTCTCAAGTTCACTGCATTCAGGGAAGTGATGAAGTAATTGCAGTAAAATTCGCTTACCCAAGATGCATTGACTTCTGTAAGGTTTCTCTCCAGGAAGAACCAGCCTCTTTCTTTGATCTGATCAAAGGTGTATTGCTGGAGTTCATTTGGGATTTTCAGAGTCCGCTCTAAGTACAGGTTCATGGAGGATGCAAATGCCGGATATTTCAACTCGCAGTATCGGTTTGCAAACCTTATGGAATCAGTAGCAGGGAGTAGCTGGTCAGCCTTCTCCTGCGCGATAAAGTGTTTCTCCCGCCAGGAAGCATCATGGATAAGATCTATGATAGACATTGATGAGTCTCCTCCTTTACGTTTGCCAGTGGTAGCCTTTCCTTTTCCCTTTCTCTGGGAATCTGACATCTTGAAAAATAGAAAACCAGGATATAATAAAAATAGGAAAACAAATAGGCAAATAGGTTGATGATGATTCAGATAGAGATAGAAATAGCAAAAATTGGAATCAAACATCAATAATGTAATTTATGAATCAGGAGATCAAAGAGAATAAGAATGCGTGCCCTGGCATTCATGAATTGGTTTGGTGAAAGCTAAGGAAGGCACATCTGAAAATGCCAAAACCAAAACATGAATGGAAATATTTTACAGAAAATTGGCAGCATTTCGGCTAAAATTGGAATGTCCTAGAAAATAAACAGCAACAGAATAGTTCATATGAATCAAAAAATAAAGCTGCAATTACATATAAGGAATATGAACATGAAAAAGGCAATGTAAAAAGCAGCATGAAACAAGAAAGTACAACATATGAACAATAGCAACAGCACAGACACAGCAGAATTGTGAAAATTATAAAGCAAGAAACACGAACAGCGCAATTATCAGACCTAAATCCGCTAACCACATCCTAGGCTACCTAACAACCTAGAATCCACTACAACATGCATATCTAACTAGCCTGAATATGAACAAAAAGAGAAAAATATGAAGTAACTACGAATGGATAGAAGGGTGACGTTTTGTGGAACCTGGAAGGCTAAGGAAGGAGATTGGGGCAGAGAGGTGGCTGGGGAATGGCGGTGATGGCGTCCGGCGTGGCAGTGGAGGTTGGCGCAGCGGCGGTGGCTGCTGTGCGGGGCAGGGGCTGCGGGAAAGGAAGGGATAGTGGGGATAGGAAGGGTTGGGACACGCGATGGATAGGGTTCGCGTGACTTGGGGGGTTATAAAATTGAATCCACGCGATCGCGTGGAACACGCGGTCACCTGGCTGGAGTGGAATGGGGCTGACGTGATCGCTAGGCTGACACGATCGCATGGGATTGGTAAATAATGAATGGCGCGATCGCGTAATTGTGCGAAACGCAGAATTCCAGTGTCGTGTCAGTGCAACTCTCTGTCTCCTTTGGGGTGGTGTGCACTCCTCGTGACGCGATCGCGTCGCTCACGCTGTCGCGTGGGATTAATGTTTGTGCATGTGACGCGATCGCATCAGGGACGCGACCGTGTGGTTCATTTTGTATGAAAAGCACAATGGCCACACAATTCCAGCCCAACTTTCTGGGCGTTGGATCTTTACGCCAATTTCCAGGTCACGTGGCCGCGTGAGTGACGCGGACGCGTGGGAGGTGTCTTGTCGCAACTGACGCGATCGCATGAGTGATGCGGTCACATCGCACGCCCTTTTTCTCTCTCGTTTTTTTTTTGTATGCAAATATGTAATTATGCAATATGCAGTGCTAAATGCAAATGTTATGAATGGTATCCAGGTTCAATAGAAATAAACAATATAAAATAAATAAAAACGAAATAAATTGTAAACAGGAACGATCATACCATGGTGGGTTGTCTCCCACCTAGCCCTTTTAGTTAAAGTCCTTAAGTTGGACATTGGATGAGCTTCCTGTTATGGTGGCTTGTGCTTGAGTTCGTCCAGAAATCTCCACCAGTGCTTGGAATACCAGCATCCTCCGGGGTCCCAAACAAAGTTTGTAAAGCCCTTGTGTGAGTTCGAACAGGCTTGTAGGCTCCCGGAGTGTTGAATGTCAGAATAGACTCCAGGATCCCAAACTTTTCTTCTACACCCATCTTTGTCTTGATCTACATTTTTCTAGTTGGGTGAGGAGTAATCCGAATTCTCACTGCAGTGACCAAACAGCTTCCGAGATCCTTTAGATTGAGCTTGACACCAATTCCTGCACCTCAAATTGAAGTGCGGAACCTCATTGAATCTTGCATACCACCGCTGAGTGCGAGTCATTTCTCTTTTTCTCTTAAAGCCGTAGAGAGCTCTAAGCTGCCATCTGTCTCAAGCAAACCATATTCAAGTGGAAAATTGAAGATAAAGGTCAAGGATTTTACCCACTTGAAGTTTGTGTTGAGTGGTAGTAGCCTTGGGGTCAATGTTTCCAGTGGTTCTGCAAGCTCTACTTCCTTGTGGTCTTCTGTAAATTCCTCCACTTCCTTGCAAACCTTTTCCATTCCAGCCATGTCCTGGTCAAAGTCTTCCATGTCTTCCTCATCACTTGAGTCATACTTAGGAGGTTGAGTAAAGTCGACCTCTGCATCATCTTCGTATTCACTTGGGGAAGATTCTTCTGTCTCAAAGAATTCACTTGCGGATGCAAGTTCATCACTAGGAGGACTTGACTGGTGATCATCATCATCAAGGAAACATGTGTCTTGTGTAATTTCGTCTAGTTCTTCATAAGATATCTGCATTGGGGGCTGCGCAACATCCTCTTTAGCATCAATTGTAACATCCTTGACGGAGTTCTCCATAACTCTGGATTCAGGTGGCGGTTCGACATCTCCTAAATCTTCAACCAACTCTTCTTCTTCTGCAATGACAGTGCCCTCTACTTGTTCCAGTATGAAGTCATGCTCTATGCTGTCCACTGGAGTCTCTAGTTTCTTCTTCGTGCTGCGTTCTTCATTAAATTCTCCACATGAAGCCATGGGAGTCTGTCGAGTGTCTGAACGTCTGGAAGATAACTAATTTATTGCTTGCTCCAGTTGATGAAGGGTTACATTGAACTGGTTTACTGATTCCTTGAAGCGAACCTGTGATTCTTGGCTTGATGGATATGGACATGGTGCATAAGGGAGTGGTAGTTCATAGGAGTAATTGGATTGGCGTTGGGGTGGATAAGGATCCTGTGGTAGTGAATGGTGAAAAGAAGCTTGTGAGTGTGGTGGTTCGAAGTTATGTCGAGAGAATGGTCTCTGAGCACAGGGTGGGGCTTGTTGGTAGTTACAAGGTTGTCCACCATATCTTTCAGCTGGGTATGCATTGTAGAATGGTCGTTGTCCATGATATCTTGGAGGGTGTTGTTGCCTAAAGGGTTGATTAGATCCTCTTGGCTCCATCCATCCTTGATTGGTCTGACCGTGATGCATATTCCTGCTGTGGTTTCTATTTCCTTCAACAAAGTTAGAACCAAACTCAAAGCGAGAGGTGTGAGAATTCATAGTAGTTTTCAGAAATAAGAGGAAAAAAAGAGAAACAAACAAACAAGTAAAAGAAAAATATTTTTTTTGAAAAATATTTACAATAACCAATATTAAGGCACACGTTTGCAATTCCCCGGCAACGGCGCCATTTTGACGTTAGGATTTTTGCTAGTAAAGAATTTTATAAGAATAGTCGCGTTGTAGATATAGATTCTAAAACAACAGAAATCCCTTCGTGAAAACATTTTGGTTGTCACAAGTAACAAACCCCTTTAAAATTCATAACCGAGTATTTAAACCTCGGGTCGTCTTCTCAAGGAACTGCAGGGAAGTATGTTATTATTATTGGTTATGGAGATTGTAAATTGGGGTTGAGAATGAAGAATTAATATGGCAAATAATTTAAATGGCAATTAAAATAAATAAATACTGTAAAGCAAATCCTTTGGCAAGGTACAAGAAATTGGAAGTCCAGACTTAGTTATTCTTATCAATAATAAGGAAAGTTAAATCTTAATTCCACTTAGTTAACCTTTGCTAAAGCAAAGGAAAGTCAAGGGACTAATTAGTTTGACCTTCGAATCCTATTTATTTCCTAAGAAAAGGTTGGGATTATTGAAGTTCAGTTCAATTAGCAAAGATAACAGTTATCACTTATGTTGAGCTAAGATAACTCCTGAGTTACTGATTTCTTAACCAAGACCAAAAGGAAAAGGAATTAAATCTACTAGAATAAAAATGTCTTCAGATTAGGAATAATCAATAACATAAATAAAAGAAAGCAATATTAGCTGGAATACCTCAAATAACATTAATTCGAAAGAGTAATCTGTAACATAGAAGAATTCATAAACTGATTTGAAAAGCAAGTAATGAAAAAGGAATATTGAACTTGATAAGAAGATGAGATAAATTCCTAATTTCTAAAAATCCTAATCCTAAATCCTAAGAGAGAGGAGAGAGCCTCTCTCTCTCCAAACTAAATCATGGAAGGTGACTAAAAATTGGAGACCTTGAATGGAATGCATTCCCTCACTTCATAACCCCTGGTCTATGCCTTCTGGACTTAAATTTGGGCCAAAAAGGGCTTCAGAATCCGCTATGAGCGTTTTCTGCAATTTCTGGTGCGTGGCCTCTGTCACATGTCCGTGTGGGTCACACGGTCGCGTTAGTTGGAGTATTCCTTGCCACGCGGTCGCGCCAGTCATGCGGCCGCGTCATAGGTGTTCTTCATTAGCTGCGCGGTTGCGTCAGTCATGCGGCCGCGTCGCTGCTTCTTCGCGCTTGGCATGCGGCCGCGTCGTCCATGCGATCGCGTGGATGCCAATTTCTCCAAAACTCCGTTTTACGCTTTCCTTCCATTTTTGTATGTTACCTTTTCCATCCTTTAAGTCATTCCTGCCTTAGAAGATCTGAAACTACTCAACACATTAATCATGGCATCGAATGGAAATAAGGGTAATTAAAATAATCAATTTTAAAGCATAGGAAACATGTTTTTCACATACATCACATAATAAGGATGGGAAAGTAAAACCATGTAATTAACATGAATAAGTGGCTGAAGGATTGAATAAATCACTCAAACTAAGCACAAAATATATCACAAAATATGGGTTTATCAGTGGCGTTCGACAGAACCTAGTAGGCGTATGAAATAGTCTAGAGAACTAAGTGATGGTGGGGGTGTGGTTGCGGTGGTGCTGGGAGGGGCACGGTGGCGCGGTGGCGGAACTGGGCTGCGCGGTGGTGGTGGTGGCTGTTTGTGGTTGGGGGGTTTGGTTCGGGTTATCGGTGGATGGGTTTGATTGCAGAGAAGAAAGAAGAAGAAGGGGAATGGGGGCGCGACGGGTAGGGTTTCGCGTCACTGGGGGTTAGTTAATTTGAATCCACGCAATCGCGTGGGGTACACGGTCACGTGGCTAGGGTGGATGGGGGGTTGATGCGATCGTGTGAGTGACGCAATCGTATGGAATGGTTAAAAAGGTGAATGACGTGGTCGCATGAGGTATGCGACCGCAACACTGGAAATTGTGCTAAATGCACAATTCCAGCATCGTTTCAGCGCAACTCTCTGTCTCCTTTGGGGTGTTGTGCAATCCACGTGACGCGAACGCGTCGCTCACGTTTTTCGCGTGGGATGGGTGTTTTGCTAGTGACGCGTTCGCGTGACGGACGCGAACGCGTGGGCCATTTTGCGCGAAATGCACGACAGCCACACGATTCCAGCCCAGATTTTTGGGCGTTGGATTTTTACGCCGATTTCCAGATGACGCGGCCGCATGAATGACGCGGACGCGTGGGAGGTGGTTTTCGCGACTGACGCGAGCGTTTTAGCAATGCGGTCACGTCGCACGCCTTTCTCTATTTTTTTATGCAGTATGCAGAATGCAAAATGCAATGAATGTCATGCAA
The DNA here is from genome assembly GCF_000817695.3 of Arachis duranensis. Classification (NCBI taxonomy): domain Eukaryota; kingdom Viridiplantae; phylum Streptophyta; class Magnoliopsida; order Fabales; family Fabaceae; genus Arachis; species Arachis duranensis. Next base: position 48,336,507 of record NC_029780.3, read on the forward strand.
AAATTTCAGGTTCAAACAAAATTCAAAAACAGAGTAGAATGGAGAAGGAACGATCATACCATGGTGGGTTGTCTCCCACCTAGAACTTTTGGTTAAAGTCCTTAAGTTGGACATTTGATGAGCTTCCTGCTATGGTCGCTTGTGCTTAAATTCGTGCAAAAATCTCCACTAGTGTTTGGAAAGCCAGCATCCTCCGGGGTCCCAAACAAGGCACGTAAAACCTTTGAGCAGTTTCAAACAGGTTTCCAGGCTCCCGGGGTGTTGAATGTCAGAATAGATTCCAGGATCCCAAACTCTACTTTTACACCCATCTTTGTCTTGATCTGCATTTTTCCAGTTGGGTGGTAAGTAATCTGAATTCCCACTGTAGTGACCAAGCAGCTTCCGAGATCCTTTCAATTGAGCTTGACACCAATCCTTGCACCTCAATTTGAAGTGTGAAACCTCATTGAATCTTGCATACCAGCTCTGAGTGCGAGTCATTTTCCTTTTGCTCTTAAAGCCACAAAGAGCTCTAAGCTGGCCATCTGTCTCAAGTAAACCATATTCACGTGGAAAAGTAAAGATGAAAGTCAAGGATTTTACCCACTTGAAGTCTGTATTGGGTGGTAATGGCCTTGGGATAGGTGTTTCCAGTGGTTCTGCAATCTCTACTCCCTCGTGGTCTTCTGTGAATTCCTCCACTTCTTTGCAAATTTCTTCAACTTCAACCATGTCTTGATCAAAGTCTTCGATATCTTCCTCATCACTTGAGTCATAATTAGGAGGTTGAGAAAAGTCTACCTCTGCATCATCTTCGTATTCACTTGGGGAAGATTCTCCTATCTCAAAGAATTCACTTGCGGATGCAAGTTCATTACTAAGAGAACTTGACTTGTGATTTCCATCCTCAAGGAAACTTGCATCTTGGGTTATTCTGTCCAGTTCTTCATAAGATACCTGTATTGGAGATTGTGAAATATCCTCCTTAGCATCAATTGTAACATCCTTGACGGAGTCTTCCATAACTCTGGGTTCCCGTGGAAGTTCAGCATCTCCTAAATCTTCAACCAACTCTTCTTCTTCTACAATGATAGCGTCCTCTACTTGTTCCAGTACGAAGTTATGCGCTATGCTGTTGACAAACCCCAATTTGATGGTTTATCTTGTATTGAATTTAGAGTATTTTGTAGACCTTTTCTCACATTTACCCAATGAAATAGCATGGTTTTGTATATTCTCCTTTAATTGTGCTTAAGAGTGAAAACATGCTTTTTAGGACTCAAAATAGATAAATTTAATTCACCTTGATTCTATTAGATGCCTTGATATGTTTGTTAAGTGATTTAAGGTTTAGGAGGCAAAGATTGGCTTGATTCCATTAGATGCCTTGATATGTTTGTTAAGTGATTTAAGGTTTAGGAGGCAAAGATTGGATCAAGGGAATGAAGAAAGAAGCATGAAAAGTTGGAGAGCTCATGAAGAAATGAAAGAACCGGAAAGCTGTCAAGCCGACCTCTTCGCACTTAACCGATCATAACTTGAGCTACAGAGGTCCAAATGATGCGGTTTCAGTTCGGTTAGAAAGCTAACATCTGGGGCTTCGAAACGATATAAGATTTGCCATAGTTGCTACACGTATGGTGGCGCGCACACGCATAGTACGCGCACGCGCCGTTGCTGCCACCTGGTTCACTTAAAGCAAAACGTGGCCAGCGAATTCTAAAGCCTTGTGGGCCCAATCCAACTCATTTCTGATGCTATTTAACCCAAGGAATAAAGAGGGAAACATATGTTAGTTACCATTAGTTCATTTCCATACATTAGGATTAGTTCTAGAAGTAGTTTCTAGAGAGAGAAGCTCTCACTTCTCTCTAGAATTAGGATTAGGATTAGG
>NC_029780.3:48338592-48361276 GCF_000817695.3 Arachis duranensis
CCATTGACTCTAGTTCTCACTAATTGAATTAGTGGAGAGTTAGGACTTATGGACTAGGATTGATATAGCTCATTTGACTTTCCTTTACTACTAGTTAGAGGATGATTTAATGAGATTAATCCTTGCCAATTCTCATATTGTGATTAGTGATTAGGATAGAGATCCTTGACCACCAACCCTTGCCAAGACCTTTTTAGCCATTAGTTTACTTTCTTGCCATTTATCTTTTATGTTTCTTATCAAAACCCCAAAATAATTCACAACCAATAACAAGACACTTTATTGTAATTCCTAGGGAGAACGACCCGAGGTCCAATACTTCGGTTTATAAATTTAAGGGGTTTGTACTAGTGACAAACAACTTTTTGTATGAAAGGATTATTGATTGGTTTAGAAACTATACTTGCAACGAGATTTCCTTAGTGAAATTCTAAACCGTCAAAAATCCAATCATCAGCTGTCCACTGGAGCTTCTAGTGTCTTCTTCATGCTACATTCTTCATTAGATTCTCCATATGAAGCCATGGGGGTTTGTTGAGTGTCCGAACATCTGGAAGATAATTGATTTATTGCTTGCTCCAGTTGATGAAGGGTTACATGAAATTGGTCTATTGATTCTTCGAAGCGAACTTGTGATTCCTGGCTTGATGGATATGGACATGGTGCATAGGGGAGTGGTGTTTCTTGGGAGTAATTGGATTGGCGTTGGGATGGGTAAAGATCATGTGGTGGTGAATGGTGGAAAGGAGCTTGTGAGTATGGTGATTCGAAGCTATGTTGAGAGGATGGTCTATGAGCACAGGGTGGGACTTGTTGGTAACTACAATGGGGTCCACCATATCTATCAGTTTGGTATGCATTGTAGAATGGTCTCTGTCCGTGATATCTTGGAGGGTGTTATTGCCTCAAGGGTTGATCATATCCTCTTGGCTCCATCCACCTTTGATTGCTCTGACCTTGATGCATAGTCCTGTTATAGCTTCCATTCCTTTCAATAAAAGTAGAACCAAACTCAAAGTGAGAGGGGTGAGAATTCATAGTAGCTATCAGAAATAAGAAGGGAAAACAAGAACAAATAAACAAGTAAAAGAAAAATATTTATATTAACCAATAATAAGGCACACGTTTGCAATTCCCCGGCAATGGCGCCATTTTGAAGAACTGAAGATTGATGGTTTAGAAGTTATAATAAATTCTAGTTGCAAGTATAGTTTCTAAACCAAGCAATCAACCTTTCTTACAAATGTTTGGTTGTCACAAGTAACAAACCCGGTAAAATTTATAAACAGAAGTATTCAAACCTCGGGTCGTCTTCTCAAGGAATTGCAGGGAAGTATGATTTATTATTGGTTATGGAAAACAGTGTTTTTGGGTTTTGAAAAGGTTTTGATTAGGAGAAACGGATTGCAGGGAATTAATAAATTAATAACTAAGAAATCTCTTGGCAAGGTATGAAAATTAGAAGTCCTCTCCTAGTTATCCTTATCAATGGTGATGAGAATTATACTTTTGCTCCCACTAAGCCAACCTCTAACTACGAAGGTCAGTTAAGTGGACAAATTAATTTAATACCTAAAGTCCTAGTCAACTCCTTAAGGAAAGACTAGAGTTATAGGAATCTAAATTAATCAGCAAAGATAATAATTATCAATCACGATGAGTTTGACAATTCAAGAGTCACCAATTAATCAACCAGAACCAAAAGGGGAAAATCAAAATTATTTATATAAATAGGAGAAAGCAATCATGAGTCTGAAATACCTCAATTTATATCAAATAAAGAAAATCCTAACATGAATGGTTCATAAGCCAAATAGGCAACATAAGTAATATAAGCATTAAAGTATCCGAAAGTAAAAGAGAAATATAAAGGAATATTGAACCTGATGAAGAGTTGAAATTCTAAATCCTTTAAGAGGACTCCTAATCCTAGAACCTAAGAGAGAGGAGAGAACCTCTCTCTCTAAAAACTATATCTAAACTATGAAAAGTGAATAACTGGGGATCCTCCTCCATGGATGCATTCCCCCCACTTCATAACCTCTAATCTGTGCCTTTTGAACTTGAATCTGGGCCAAAAAGGGCTTCAGAAACCGCTGGGAGCGTTTTCTATGATTTCTGGTGCGTGGCGTCTGTCACGCGTCTGTGTGGGTCACGTGGTCGCGTCATTTCGTGTTTTCCTTGTCACGCGTTCGCTTCGATCATGCGTCCACATCATCTGTGTTCTGCTTAAGGCGCGCAGCCGCGTCAGTCACGCGTTTGTGTCACTCCCTTTTCGCGCTGGGCATGGGGCCGCGTCGTCCATACGTTTGCGTCGCTGCCAGTTTCTTCGAAAACTCCATTTTGTGCTTTCTTTCCATTTTTGTATGTTTCCTTTCCATCCTTTAAGTCATTCCTGCCTTAGAAGCTCTGCAACTACTCAACACACAAATCACGGCATTGAATGGTAATAGAGGGTAATTAAAATAATTATTTTTAAAGCATAGGAAACATGTATTTCACATATATCACATAATAAGAAAGGGAAAGTAAAACCATGCAATTTACATGAATAAGTAGGTGAAGGGTTGAATAAATCACTTAAATTGAGCACAATATATATCATAAAATATGGGTTTATCAATGACGCTAAGCCAGTGGTTCAACCACAGAGGCGGCTGAATCCAGCCATGAAGGAGGTGGTGCAGATGGAGGTCACTAAATTACTAGAGGCTTGGATTATTTATCCTATTTCTAATAGCCCCTGTGTAAGCCTTGTCCAAGTCGTCCCTAAGAAGGGTGGCATGACAGTGGTTCATAATGAAAAAAATGAACTGGTTCCTACAAGAACAGTTACAGGGTGGCGTATGTGTATTGATTACAAAAGGCTCAATACAGCTACCAAAAAGGATCATTTTCCTTTACCATTCATAGACCAGATGCTAGAAAGACTAGCAGGTCATGAATACTACTGCTTCCTAGATGGATATTCAAGTTATAATCAAATTGCAGTAGACCCCCAGGATCAAGAGAAAACAACATTCACATGTCCATCCGGAGTATTTGCATGCAGAAGGATGCCATTTGGTCTGTGAAATGCACCTGCAACCTTTCAAAGGTGCATGCTCTTTATTTTCTCTGATATGGTGGAAAATTTTCTAGAAGTCTTCATGGATGACTTTTCAGTATTTAGAGACTCATTTAGCTCCTGTCTTGACCATCTAGCACTTGTTCTGAAAAGATGCCAAGAGATCAACCTAGTTTTAAACTGGGAAAAATGTCACTTTATGGTGACTGAAGGAATTGTCCTTGGGCACAAAATTTCGAACAAGGGAATAGAGGTGGATTAAGCTAAGGTAGAGGTAATTGAAAAATTACCACCACCTGCCAATGTCAAGGCAATCAGAAGCTTTCTAGGGCATGCAGGTTTCTATAGGAGGTTTATAAAAGATTTTTCAAAAATTGCCAAACCTCTGAGTAATCTGCTAGCTGCTGACACACCATTTATCTTTGATAAGGAGTGTCTGCAGGCGTTTGAGACTCTGAAAGCTAAGCTGGTCACAGCACCAGTCATCTCTGCACCAGACTGGACATTACCATTTGAACTAATGTGTGATACCAGTGACCATGTCATTGGTGCAGTGTTGGGACAATGGCATGACATGCTTCTGCACGTCATTTATTATGCCAGTCGTATTTTAAATGACGCACAAAAGAACAATACAACCACAGAAAAAGAGTTACTTGTAGTGGTTTAAGCCATTGACAAATTCAAATCTTATTTAGTAGGATCAAAAGTGATTATGTATACTGACCATGCTACTCTTAAATATCTACTCACAAAGCAGGATTCAAAACCAGACTCATAAGATGGGTGTTGCTTCTGCAAGAGTTTGATATAGAAATAAGAGACAGAAAAGGGATAGAGAACCAAGTAGCAAATCACCTGTCCCGAATAGAACCAGTAGAAGGGGCGTCCCTCCCTATTACTGAAATCTCTGAAAACCTTCCAGATGAGCAACTCTTTGTCATCCAGGAAGTACCATGGTTTGCAGACATTGCAAACTACAAGGCTGTGAGATTCATAACCAAAGAGTATAGTAGGCAGCAATCAAAGAAATTGATCACAGATGCAAAGAACTATCTTTGGGATGAACCATATCTCTTCAAGAGATGTGCAGACGGCGTAATCCATAGATGTGTGCCTAAAGAAGAAGCACAGAAGATCCTATGGCATTGCCATGGATTGCAATATGGAGGACATTTTGGAAGTGAGCGAACAGCCACAAGAGTCCTCCAAAGTGGCTTCTACTGGCCTACTCTCTATAAAGACTCCCGAGTGTTTGTACTTAATTATGACAGTTGCCAAAGATCTGGCAATCTGCTTCATAGTTGTGCCATGCCTCAGCAAGGGATCTTGGAGATTAAGTTGTTTGATGTATGGGGTATTGACTTCATGGGGCCTTTCCCACCATCATACTCAAACACTTATATTCTGGTGGCAGTGGATTATGTATCCAAGTGGGTGGAAGCTATTGCAACACCCACTAGTGATACTAAGACAGTTCTGAAGTTCCTCCAGAAACACATCTTTAGTAGATTTGGTGTCCCTAGAGTACTAATTAGTGATGGGGGCACTCATTTCTACAATAAACAGCTTTACTCTGCTATGGTCCGATATGGAGTTAGCCACAGGGTGGCAACTCCATATGATCTACAGACAAATGGGCAAGCTGAAGTCTCTAATAGAGAACTTAAAAGAATCCTGGAACGAACTGTGATTAACCGGAGAAAGGATTGGGCAAGAAGCTTGGATGATGCTCTGTGGGCATGCAGAACAGCATTCAAGACTCCTACAGGGACCTCTCCATACCAGCTGGTGTATGGAAAAGCCTGTCACTTGCTAGTGGAACTGGAACATAAGGCCTACTGGGCAACCAGATTCCTAAACCTTGATGCCAAGTTAGCTGGAGAAAAAAGATTGCTCCAGTTAAATGAGCTAAAGGAATTCAGACTCAAAGCTTTCGAAAATGCAAAAATTTACAAAGAGAAAGCAAAAAGATGGCATGATAAGAAGCTGTCCTCTAGAGTCTTTGAGCCATGGCAGAAAGTTCTGCTGTTTAATTCTAGGCTCAAAATATTCTCCAGGAAATTAAAATCCCGGTGGAGAGGTCCATATGTGATTACAAGTGTGTCACCATATGGATACGTAGAGCTTCAGGATAATGACTCTGACAAAAAGTTCATTGTAAATGGACAGAGAGTCAAACATTATCTTGAAAGCAATTTTGAGCAAGAATGCTCAAAACCGAGGCTTGATTAAAGCTCAGTTATAGTCCAGCTAAAGATAATAAAGAAGCGCTTGCTGGGAGGCAACCCAGCCATTAACAAAGCTTATTTGTTAATTAATTAAATTTTACAGGTTCATGTTAATTATCTTCAAGGTAAAATAGTAATTGCACAAGTTCACAGAGTTACAAAAGGATTCAGAGGATAAAACAGCAAAAAGAAGCTCACTGGTGCGAAAAAGCCAGTAAGAGCTGTTTTGGGCGTTAAACGCCCAAAAGAAGCATCTACTGGGCGTTTAACACCAGTAGAGATAGCCATCAGGGCATTAAACGCCAGAAAGAAGCATCTTCTGGGCGTTTAACGCCAGATTTACAGCGTCCTGCATTCAGAAAAATGCCCAGTGACAAAGGAGTTCCTGGCGTTTAACGCCAGCCAAAAGCAACAGCTGGGCGTTAAACGCCCAGGAGAAGCTACAAATGGGTGTTAAACGACCAAAACATGCAGCGTTTGGGCGTTTAACACCAAGATTGTGGGGAGGAGGTAAATTCGTTTTCAATTCAAACTTTTTCCAATTTTTATGTTTCAATTCATGATTTCTTGCATAAACATGTTACAAACTCTCATATTTCAAACTTCAATTCCAAAAATTTTTAATCCTAATTTTTCAAATCCTTTTTCAAAGATATCAAATGTATCTTAATTCATAAACACAAATCCTTTTCAAATCCTCTCCAACTTCTTTTCAAATCTTTTTCAAAACTCAGTTATCTTTTTAAATTCTTCTCAAATATTTTCTTTTAAATTCATCATATCCTCTTTTCAAAATTCAGATTTATCTTTTTTTTTAAATATCTTTCATATCTTTTCAATTTTAAATTGCATCTTTTTCCTATCATACTTATCTTTTACAAATCATATCTTCTATCATATCTCCTTCAAAATTTTTGAAAAACCCACCCCCTTCCCTTTTAATCCTAGTTCGGCCTCCCTCCACTCCTCCACAATTCGAAAATTTGGCTCTCCTTCTATCCCTCTCCTTTCCTTTCTTTTGCTTAAGGACAAGCAAACCTCTAAGTTTGGTGTGTTTATCTATGATCACTAAACCAATACCCACTAAGATCATGGCTCCAAAGGGAAAAATAACCACTCCAAGAGGCAAGAAAGAGAATATTTCAAAACCACTTTGGAATCAAGGGAAGTTCTTAACCAAAGAACATTCAGACCATTAATACAAAATAATGAGTCTAAGTTCAGTGATCCCGAAAGTTAAATTCGATCTGAAAGAAGACGAATATCCGGAGATCCAAGAGCAAATTCAAAACAGGAGCTGAGAAATCCTAGCTAATCCTGAAACAAAGGTGGGAAGAAACATGGTTCAGGAATTCTACTCTAATCTGTGGCAAACAGACAGGCTGAGAATAGCTGGAGCCGCCATCTATGATTATCGGACCTTGGTCAGAGGGAAGATTATTCACCTTCACCCTGACAAAATCAGGGAAATCTTTAAGCTACCACAGCTAAAAGATGACCCAGACTCCTTTAATAGGAGAATGATGAGAACAAATAAGGGCTTGGACGAAATTCTAGATGACATATGCCTCCCTGAAACTGATGAACGGATTTTTGATGGTATAGAATTTCACAAATGAATTCTCGTTGCAAGTATAGTTTCTAAACCAATCAATAATCCTTTCATACAAAAAGTTGTTTGTCACTAAAACAAACCCCTAAATTTATAAACCGAAGTATTGGAATCTCGGGTCGTTCTCCCTAGGAATTACAACAAAGTGTCTTGTTATTGGTTGTGAGTTATTTTGGGGTTTTTGAGATTTTAGACAAGAAATATAAATGGCAAAGAAAATAAACTAACAACTAACAAAGCTCTTGGCAAGATATGAGAACTAGAAGTCCTATCCTAGTTATCCTCCTCAATTGTGATAACAAATTGTCCATTACTCCCACTTAGTTAACCTCTAACCATGGAGGAAAGTCAAGTGGATGAATCAATTTGATTCCTCAAGTCCTAATCAACTCCTAAAGGAAATACTAGCTTTAGAGGCATTCAAATCAATTAGCAACTTCTAATTATCAATCAACAAAGGAATTAGATAACTCAAGAGTCACTAATTACTCAACCAAAGCTAAGAGGAACAAAAGCTACACTAAAACCCTACCAAGCATTTCATCAAACACTTGGAAGGTACAAAAGAAAAGCAAAGCAAATTGACAACAAGAATAGAATCTAACAACAATTATTGAAAAGAATTAACAACAACAATCAAAAGAAACACATTTATTATGAATTACCTTGATTTAATTGAAAGAAAGTAGAAGAAACAAAAGTAGATCTACAACAAAACACAAGAACAACATAAAAGAGATTACAACAAAGGAATGGAAGAAGAATGAATGTAATACAAGGAATTGAGAAGATAGAAGTAGAAGAAGATGAATTAAAATCTAGATCTAAGAACTAAACCTAATCCTAATCCTAATCCTAGAGAGAAGTGAGAGCTTCTCTCTCTAGAAACTAACTCTAACTACTAAACTAAGCTAAACTAAACTAATGGTAACTAACTTCCTCATCCCTCTTCAATCCTTGGCTTAAATAGCATCAAAAATGAGTTGGATTGAGCCCACAAGGCTTCTAAAATCGCTGGCCACGTATTGCTTTAAGTGGATCATATGGCAGCAACGACGTGTGCGCGTACAGTGCACGTGCGCATCACCATACTTATAGCAACTATGGCAAATCTTATATCATTTTGAAGCCCCGGATGTTAGCATTCCAACCCAACTGGAACCACATCATTTGAACCTCTGTAGCTCAAGTTATGACCGATTAAGTGCAAAGAGGTTGGCTTGACAGCTTTTGCGATTCCTTCATTCTTCATGAGTTCTCCATTTTTACATGCTTTTCTTTTATTCCCTTTATCCAATCTTTGCCTCCTAAATCTGAAATCACTTAACAAACATATCAAGGCATCTAATGGAATCAAGGTGAATTAGATTTAGCTATTTTAAGTCCTAAAAAGCATGTTTTCACTCTTAAGCACAATTAAAGGAGAATATACAAAACCATGCTATTTCATTGAATAAATGTGGGTAAAAGGTGATAAAATCACCAAAATCAATACAAGATAAACCCTACAAAGGGATGAGGAAGTTAGTTACCATTAGTTAGTTTAGCTATTTTCGTAAACGCTTGATGCACGCGTACGCGCGCAGTGCGCGTACGCGTGGATGGTGCTCTGTTTTTCAAAAACTTTTTTGCTATGTTTTTGCACCAATCCAAGCATTCCAAACCTCCAAACAGCTACAAAAAAACCATAAAACCTTATTTAACATACTAAACTACCAATTAGACTCAACAAACCCAACACAACATGAAATTAAACTAATTCTATTAGTATGTACAAAAGAAAAAAATTGAAAAGAATTTACCATGGTGGGGTGTCTCCCACCTAGCACTTTTGTTTATTGTCCTTAAGTTGGACTTATGGGGAGCTCCTCTCAAGGTGGCTTGTGCTTGAATTTATCTTGGAACTCCCATCAATGCTTGATTCTCCATTGTGTCCCAAGATTTCTTATGGATTGAGCCAAGTGTTGATGGAGTTCTTCTCAAGCTTGGGGCTCCCAAAGTTGATCCTCTTCTTGTGATCCGGGGTCCCACACTTTATTTTCACACCCTTCTAGAAGTTGATCATCATTATTAGTCCAACCAGGTGGTGAGTAAGGTGAATTCTCTATATAGTGGCCAACAATCCTCTTAGACCCATCTATTTGAGCACTACTCCAACCTTTATATCTCATGTTTGATGCATCAACCATAATGAGCCTTGATTTGCAACGCCCACCACAAAACCTTTTCCGCTTACGCTTCATCCCACAAACTTTCCTAAGTTGGCCATCCATTTCAATCAAACCATATTCAAGTTGGATAATAAAGCTAATAGAAATGAATTTCACCCACTCAAATGAAGGTGTAGATGGCAACCTAGGCAAAGATGCTTCCAAAGATCTTGACAAAGCATAACCAACCCTCATTCTTCTATTTCTAGGGATTTCCACCTCTTCACAATATCTCTTAATCTCAATCCTTTGTTCAACAATTTTATCTAAACCTTTTCCCTTACTCAAATCATAATAGGGAGGGTGAGAAAAATTTACCTCCTCAACGCTTTCAAATCCAACTGGAGAAGGTTTTTCATACTCAAAGGATTCTTCACACTAAGACTTGATGCTTGATCTTCATCACCAAGGGAACTCAATTCTTTATCTATCCCATCCAAGTCTTCATATGGAATATGCCTTGGAAGGTGTGCACTTTCCTCCCTAGCATCAATTTCAATCATCTTGGAGGGGTTTTCTTCAACTCTATGTTCCCATGGAGGCTCCGTATCTCCTAAGTCTTCTACCACTTCTTCCTTGTCTTCAACAATTAAAACTTCCTCCAATTGTTCCAATACAAAGCAACTTCCCTCATTTCCCACTGGAGTTTCCAATCTCTCCTTCATGCTATGTTCTTCATTCGATTCTCCACATGTAGCCATGGGAGTTCCTTGAGTGTTCAAGCATTGGGAGGCTAATTGATTTGTTACCTTATCCAAGGCGGCCATGAAATTTTGCACATCCATTTTCATCTCTTCTTGCCCTTGAACAAGAACACCAAGGATGTCATCCATTGGAGGTTGGGGTGGACGGAAGGATTCTTCATTTTGGGGGAAGGGTTCATAGTAGGAAGGTGGTTCTTGTTGCACAACATGCTCCATGGTTGCTTGAAATTGATCCAATGCTTCCTTAAGGTGATCCCTTGACTCTTGTTCCTCTTGGATATCATGATAGGGATCATATGGGTCTTGGATCGATGGACATGAATATTCTTCCATGTGAGGTTATGGTGGAAGGTAGAATTCATCTTGTGGTTGAAAATTTTCATATATTGGGGCGGTTCATCTTGGTAATAATGTGGAGGAGGTGGCTCTTGAAAATATTGATGTTGGAATTGTGGTGGCTCTATATGTGCTTCATATGGCTCATATGGTACTTGGTAGGATGGATATGGATTAGGGTCATATGAAGGTGGTTGGTAAGAAGGGGCTTGTGAGTATGGTTGAGAGTTATGTTGAGGATATGGATCATAGGCATATGGTGGTGGTTCTTGAAAGTCACAAGGAGATTCACCATAGCCATTGGATTGATATACATCATAGAATGGCTCTTCTTCATAGTGCATTGGTGGGGGTTGTTGTCATGAGGATTGATCATAAGCATATGGCTCTTTCCACCCTTGATTATCCCATTCTTGATACACATTCTCATTGAAGCTCTCATTACCTACAACATAATTGTAACTACACTCATAGCCAAAGTGAGAATTCATGATAGCAAGAGAGGGCAAAAATAAAAAATAGTAACAAATAAAGAGAACAGACTAAAAACTAATAAAGAAGCAAAAAGCAAACATATTCACAATATTCACATATATACAATAACCAATAACACAACACCATTGCAATTCCCCGGCAACGGCGCCATTTTGATGAACGGATTTTTGATGGTATAGAATTTCACAAATGAATTCTCGTTGCAAGTATAGTTTCTAAACCAATCAATAATCCTTTCATACAAAAAGTTGTTTGTCACTAAAACAAACCCCTAAATTTATAAACTGAAGTATTGGAATCTCGGGTCGTTCTCCCTAGGAATTACAATAAAGTGTCTTGTTATTGGTTGTGAGTTATTTTGGGGTTTTTGAGATTTTACGGAGGTATGTTTGGGGTTTTTAAGATATTAGACAAAGAATGTAAATTGCAAGGAAAATAAACTAACAACTAACAAAGCTCTTGGCAAGATATGAGAATTAGAAGTCCTATCCTAGTTATCCTCCTCAATTGTGACAACAAATTATACATTTCTCCCACTTAGTTAACCTCTAACCATGAAGGAAAGTCAAGTGGATGAATCAATTTGATTCCTCAAGTCCTAATCAACTCCTAAAGGAAATACTAGCTTTAGAGGCATTCAAATCAATTAGAAACTTCTAATTATCAATCAACAAAGGAATTAGATAACTCAAGAGTCACTAATTACTCAACCAAAGCCAAGAGGAACAAAAGCTACACTAAAATCCTACCAAGCATTTTATCAAACACTTGGAAGGTACAAAAGAAAAGCAAAGCAAATTGACAACAAGAATAGAATGTAACAACAATTATTGAAAAGAATTAACAACAACAATCAAAAGAAACACATTTATTATGAATTACCTTGATTTAATTGAAAGAAAGTAGAAGAAACAAAAGTAGATCTACAACAAAACACAAGAACAACATAAAAGAGATTACAACAAAGGAATGGAAGAAGAATGAATGTAACTACAAGGAATTGAGAAGATAGAAGTAGAAGAAGATGAATTAAAATCTAGATCTAAGAACTAAACCTAATCCTAATCCTAATCCTAGAGAGAAGTGAGAGCTTCTCTCTCTAGAAACTAACTCTAACTACTAAACTAAGCTAAACTAAACTAATGGTAACTAACTTCCTCATCCCTCTTTAATTCTTGGCTTAAATAGCATCATAAATGAGTTGGATTGGGCCCACAAGGCTTCTAAAATCTCTGGCCACGTATTGCTTTAAGTGGATCATATGGCAACAACGACGCGTGCACGTATAGTGCGTGTGCGCGTCACCATACGTATAGCAACTATGGCAAATCGTATATCATTTCGAAGCCCCGGATGTTAGCTTTCCAACCCAACTAGAACCGCATTATTTAGACCTCTATAGCTCAAGTTATGACCATCTAAGTGCGAAGAGGTTGGCTTGACAGCTTTTGCGATTCCTTCATTCTTCATGAGTTCTCCATTTTTACATGCTTTTCCTTTATTCCCTTTATCCAATCTTTGCCTCCTAAATCTGAAATCACTTAACAGACATATCAAGGCATCTAATGGAATCAAGGTGAATTATATTTAGCTATTTTAAGTCCTAAAAAGCATGTTTTCACTCTTAAGCACAATTAAAGGAGAATATACAAAACCATGCTATTTAATTGAATAAATGTGGGTAAAAGATGATAAAATCCCCAAAAATCAATACAAGATAAACCCTACAAATGGGATTTATCAGGAACCAAGTGGATAAGCAGCACTAAGGGTGTCCCAAATCAACTCAACGGAGAAGATCTCAAACCAGTCGCTAGAGGCTGGCTGGACTTCAATGGGCATTCCATATTGCCCACTAGCAACCGCTCTAAAGTCACCATCAAAAGAGCATTAATGATCCATTGCGTTATGTTAGGAAAAGAAGTGGAAGTTCATCAGCTGATTTCTTGTGAATTTTACACAATTGCAAACATGAACTTCAAAGATGCCAAATTGGCTTATCCAACCCTAATCTCTATGCTATGTAAAGATGCTGGAGTGAAGATGGGAGTAATTTAGTATATCTCAGTTGAGCGACCAATCACCAAAAAGTCAATGGAAGGACAACAAGTGCAGGACGACCCCATCAAGAGGAAAGCACAGGAGTTCCTCCCGGAAATCCCTCAAATTGAATACTGGGAGCGTCTTGAAGCATCTGTCACCAAGTTACAAGAAGCTATGGAGCAATTAAAGGAAGAACAGCAAAATCAAAATAGCATGCTTTGCAAACTACTTACGGAACAAGAGGAGCAAGGGCGTGAACTAAGGCAACTGAAGCGTCAGAAGCTATCTCTTGAAGGGCCAAGCACCCCACAGATTAAAGGAGCATCCACCTCCCAAAATAAAGGTTGTTGAGTCCTAATCTTAGCCTTAACTCTGTGATAGTTGTTCTTAAAGGAATTTACCTTAGAAGTTATATATGAGTAGTAGTAATTAGTATATCTATTTTGATTTTATCTCCAATTAACCTATAATTTATTTTTCTCATCATCATCAAATATGAATAAAATAGTAGATTTTTAGAATAAAGAGGCAATATTTTTCGAGTTTTTAATAAGAAAAATTCTAATTATTTAGATGTGGTAGCAATAATTTTTGTCCTCTGAATGAATGCCTGAACAATGCATATTTTTTATATTGAATATTATGAATGTTAAAATTGTTGGCTCCTGAAAGAATGATGAACAAGAGAAATATTATTGTTGATCTGAAAAATCATGAAAGTGATTCTTGAAGCAAGAAAAAGTAGTGAAAAAAAAAAGCCAATAGCCCTTAAAACCAAAAGGCAACGGTAAAAAGGATCCAAGGCTTTGAGCATCAATGGATAGGAGGGCCCAAGGAAATAGGTCCAGGCCTAAGCAACTAATTCAAGCTGTCCCTAACCATGTGCTTGTGGCATGCAGGTCCAAGTGAAAAGCTTGAGACTGAGTGGTTAAAGTCGTGATCCAGAGCAAAAGAGTGTGCTTAACAACTCTGGACACCTCTAATTGGGGACTTGAGCAAAGCTAAGTCACAATCTGAAAAGGTTCACCCAGTTATGTGTCCGTGGCATTTATGTATCCGGTGGTAATACTGGAAAACAAAATGCTTAGGGCCACGGCCAAGACTCATAAAAATAGCCGTGTTCAAGAATCAACATACTGAAGTAGGAGAATCAATAATACTATCTGAATTCTGAGTTCCTATGGATGCCAATCATTCTGAATTTCAAAGGATAAAGTGAGATGCCAAAACTGTTCGGAGGCAAAAAGCTACTAACCCCGCTCATCTAATTAGAATCTGAGCTTCACTTGAAACTCTGAGATATTATTGCTTCTTAATTTCTTTTTATCCTATTTTATTTATCTAGTTGCTTGGGGACAAGCAACGGTTTAAGTTTGGTGTTGTGATGAGCGGATATTTTATACGCTTTTTGGGGGTAATTTCATGTAGATTTTAGTGTGTTTTAGTTAGTTTTTAGTATATTTTTATTAGTTTTTAGGCAAAATTCATATTTCTAGACTTTACTATGAGTTTTTGTGTTTTTCTATTATTTCACGTATTTTCTGGCTAAAATTGAGGGAGCTGAGCAAAAATCTGATTCAAGCTGAAAAAGGACTGCTGATGCTGTTGGATTCTGACCTTCCTACACTCGAAATGAATTTTTTGGAGCTACAGGAGTCCAATTGGCGCGCTCTCAATTGGATTCGAAAGTAGACATCCAGGGCTTTCCAGCAATATATAATAGTCCATACTTTATGTGAAGATAAATGACGTAAACTGGCGTTTAACGCCAGTTTCATGTTGCATTCTGGCGTTGAACGCCAGAAACAGGTTGCAAGTTGGAGTTAAATGCCAGAAATAGGTTACAACCTGACGTTTAACTCCAAAAACAGCCCAGGCACGTGAGAAGCTTAAGTCTCAGCCCCAGCACACACCAAGTGGGCCCCAAAAGTGAATTTCTGCACTATCCATCTTAGTTTACTCATTTTCTGTAAACCTAGGTTACTAGTTTAGTATTTAAACAACTTTTAAAGACTTATTTTGTACCGAATGACATTTTTAGATCTAAACTTTGTACTCTTTGACGGCATGAGTCTTTAAACTCCATTGTTGGGGTTGAGGAGCTCTGCAGCGTCTCGATGAATTAATGCAATTATTTCTGTTTTCTATTCAAACACGCTTGTTTTTATCTAAGATGTTCATTCGCACTTCAATATGAAGAAGGTGATGATCCGTGACACTCATCACCATTCTCAACATATGAACGCATGTCTGACAACCACCTCTGTTCTACATTAGACTGAATGAGTATCTCTTAGATTTCTTAATCAGAGTCTTCGTGGTATAAGCTAGAATCCATTGGCAGCATTCTTGAGAATCCAGAAAGTCTAAACCATGTCTGTGGTATTCCGAGTAGGATTCAGGGATTGAATGACTGTGACGAGCTTCAAACTCACGAGTGTTGGGCGTAGTGACAGACGCAAAAGGATCAATGGATCCTATTCCGACATGATCAAGAACCGACAGATGATTAGCTGTGCTGTGACAGAGCATTTGGACCATTTTCACTAAGAGGATGGGAAGTAGCCATTGACAACGGTGACGCCCTACATATAGCTTGCCATAGGAGGAACCTTGCGTGCATGAAGAAGAAGACAGGGAGAAAGCAGATATTCAGAAGACAAAGCATCTCCAAAACTCCAACATATTCTCCATTACTGCGTAACAATTACTAATTTCATGCTCTTTCACTTTTTAAAATTGAAACTCAAGAACCCTATTGGTATCCTGACTAAGAATAATAAGATAACCATAGCTTGCTTCAAGCCAACAATCTCTGTGGGATTCGACCCTTACTCACGTAAGGTATTACTTGGACGACCCAGTGCACTTGCTGGTTAGTTGTGCGGAATTACATAGTGTGAGTGTAATTTTTGTGCACCAGAGGCCAAGAGGTTAGAGTAAGTGCTGCAGTGAGAGAGGAAGCTTGGCAGGGGTGAGCCCCAAGAGAAGACGACAGTAAGTTGAGGAGTTAGAAGAGGAATGAGGAAGTTGTGGGAGGGTGTTGGAAGAGGAGGGTCATTCCAGAGTTTATTTTGTTTCTTTTTTGAATTAATAAGGATAATTAAGTAATTTTGTATGTTTTAGTCTCCATGTTTTTCTAAACCCAAACATGATATTGGGATATAACTCAGTTTTGTATACTTTATACCAAACACAATATAGAAATTTAATTTAGTCTCTAACTTTTAGTCTCTATCTCTCAATCTTACTCTTTTTTCCAAATGCATTCTAAGACTTCAACAGTTGCGACAATTACAAACTAGACATTATCAAAAATATAATAATAAAATAATCAAGTAAAAAAATAAAAGCAAACTGAAGCGAAATATAAATTAATTTGATTTAAATTCAATTTCTTTGTTTGGAATGGATAGACCTTCATAAATATATCTAGTCTTCAACGTTCAAATGATATGGTAGTTGTCTTGTATACTAAACATTTCACGTTATCATTGACGAAAAGTATTAATAAAGTGACAATAGGACACACAAGATTAATTTGTAATCTTTGACAAAATAATTTGATTGATAAAATTTTTCATGTATGAATTTGCAAAATAGTTCATCTTTCAAAGATTAATTTGATTATCAACCTGCCAAAGGTTTCATCCCATGAAAAGGTGGTAAGGTTTGACTCTGCTAATTAACCCTGGCCAACTGTGCTGATCAGCACTCGATAGACTCGGCGACCACGACCTCCAGCAGACCTCAGTAGTCTGTGACTACAGTTATTGGTGATGAAGAATTGAGCGATAAATAAAAAATTAAATATTTTATTTTTTTAAAAAACATAATTTTACAAAATTAATTCAAACAGAGTAATCCTTTCGAATTCAATTTATTTCAAAAAAATAAAATAAAATTAATTTTAAAAGTATTTTATTTTAAATTCATCTTAATCTTTTTAGTAATGCTATATGTAACACCCTTACTGACAAAATGTCACGCTTCCGGCTGCGCCATTCTAACAGCGATGATATTACAATGACTTCTATATATAAATATAAAGAGTAGGAGCCTTTACTAAAAATTGTATGGAATTTTATTTCAAAAAACCGGAAATACTTTTGCTTTCTTTTACCAATATGCATACATACATATCAATCACAACACTTACCACACACACACACACACACACACACACACAAGAATTCCTTATAAAAGTAATATGCAAATATGTATCACATACATATATAATTCTAGCTCTTGTCGCTCTTTACAAGATATAATAATAATGGTGAAGGAACATATCTAAGAAAATAAAACTAAGGTGCAACCAAATGCTTAGTAAAATCTATAAGAGAATTCATTTTGCAGTAGTGATCATTGCTCTTCTTTTGAATCTTTTCGCTAATTTAATTTATTTCATTTTTAAATCCGTCCAATTCTTCACTCATCAAATTTATCAAACCTCAATCTTTATTTCAAAGTTATGTGATTATCCGTTTGTTCTTGCAAGGATACTGCTGCCGAGCTATACGTCGGTTCCTTGCTGATCGAGGTGAGCTCGGCGACCTTGATTGGACAGGTTGTATCCTCGTGAACTTGGACCCAAGCGTGGTACCTGCAAAAAGGACTCTGACGTCCAAGTCAGTGGAAGAACAAAACTAAATAAATGATATGAGTGATAGTGAGTATAGTTTGAAGTATATTGTGTGCGTGATCGTGACCTGTTCAATTCCTTGGCCTGGCTTTATAACTTAGTCTATTTGCTTAGTGGTTGGTTAATTTCCGAGATTTTGGGTAGGTAAGGCCCGAGATCGTGGTGAGTGATTCTAGTCCGAGATTGAGGGGGTCGTTCCGAATCCGAGATCTGTGGGAAGTGATTTGCTAGTTGATAAACACCATTTTTAGGGTTTATCTTGTGTTGAATTTAAGGGATTTTATGACATTTTACCCACATTTATTCAATGAAATAGCATGGTTTCATGATTGTCTCCCAATTTGTGCTTAAATATGAAAACATGCTTTCTAGGTCCTTAATTAGCTAAATTTAATTCACCTTTGATTCCACTAGATTCCTTGATGTGTTTGTAAAGTGATTTCAGGTTGAAAAGGCTAGGGAAGGATCAAAGGAGTGAAAGGAAAGCATACAAAGTGGAGAAGATCATGAAAAGCCAAAGAATTGAACTCGCCCATGGACGCGCGCGCACCTTGCAAATTACCCCATGGATGCGTACGTGTGCTGTGCGCGTACACGACAATGCTGATACTTGATTTTTAAGTGAATTCGCGCCCAACGAATTCTCAAGGGTTGTGGGGCCCAATCCCAACCAACTTTGGCGCCAAAAATGCTATTTAAAGCCAAGGATTGAAGAGCAAAGGGAGATTCCATCATTCACACTCATTAGGATTAGTTTAGAGTTAGTTTTAGAGAGAGAAGCTCTCACTTCTCTCTAGGATTAGGATTAGGATTAGGTTTAGTTCTTAGATATAGGTTTGATTCATGCTTTGATTTACTTTTTCTTTTGTAATTCTTCTTCTCCTACATCTCTTCTCTCTAGTTTAGCATTTAATTCTTGTAATTCTCTACTTTTATGTTGATGCACTTTTATTCTTCCATTTTCCTTTAATGCAATTTGTGTTTTCATGTTCTTTTCTTATTCATTTGATTTGGTGTTGTTAATTCTTTGCAATAAGTTGTTGTTAGATTTTATTCTTGTTGATTGATTTACTATGCTTTATCCATTGCCTTCCAAGTGTTTGATAAAATGCTTGGAAGGATTTTAGAGTAGAATTTTGTGCTCTTGGCTTGAGATGGTAATTTAGGAACTCTTGAGTTACTAATGTCCAAGTAATTGATGATTGGAAGCCATTGACTTTAGTTCTCACTAAATGAATTAGTGGAGAGTTATGACTTATGGACTAGGATTGATATAGCTCATTTGACTTTCCTTAACTAGTTAGAGGATGACTTAATGGGATTAATCCTTGCCAATTCTCATATTGTGGTTAGTGATTAGGATAGAGATCCTTGACCACCAACCCTTGCCAAGACACTTTTAGCTATTAGTTTACTTCCTTGTCATATATCTTTCCTGCCTCTTATCAAAACCCCAAAAATAACTCATAACCAATAACAAGACACTTCATTACAATTAACCAATTCACGCGTACGTACACCTGGCGCGTACACGCCCTTTTGGCAACTTGCGGATTGACGCGCAAGCGTACTGCGGGCGCGCGCGTGCCGATAGTGCCACCTGCCCTCTTGGTACATTTTCCAGAGAGTTATGCCAACGCTGAGCCAACGTTGTGCCTTTGGCACAAAACCACTCGTGCGTACGCGCGCATTCTGCGTACGCACCACTCTTGAAATAATCCATTGATGCGGACGCACTCTATACGCGTACGCGTTGCATCCATTGCACCACCATCCGCGCGCGTGCTATGCGTGCGTACGCGCGGATTCCCTTATTTCAAGCATTTCCTTTCTTCTCTTCTCTCCAGTTCTTTCCTCCTACTTTCTTCTTCCCATCTTCTACCCCTCATCCAACACTCCCAAACACCATTGATAACCATTTATTTTAGTTAACTAATTAGTTAGTTAGTTAGTTGATTAGTTAGTTAGTTTAATTTTGTTTTAGTTTTCTCTTTGTCATTGTAAGTGTTGGATTGTTATTCTTGTTTACCATTAATTGCTGCTGAGTATAAAAAGGGGATGTTATCTTAACATCATTATATTTATAATCTTTGTTGGATCTTATTGTTGAGGTTATATTTTGCTACTTGGTTTTAAGTTTATCATGCTTACCTTTTAGGAATACCAAATGAGGAGAATTACCTTCAAGCATGTTTAATCTTCTTCAATTACATGATTTGGCCACCATGTGATTTGAATCATTTTCTTTGCCTAGGCAATCTCTTGATGGATGATGTTGTGCATTTACCTTAATGCATTGTATTTCATGATCATATGCATCCATATGCTTATGGCTTGAATGCTTTCATGCTTCTTCAATGCTTGTTTTACCTTACGAGTCCATTTAAAGCATCTCAAGCACACTAGGATAAGTGAAGTGCATGCTTCTTTTGTGACATAACTTTTATGATAATGTGTGTTCTAAACCGCGCAATTTAGAATTCACATACCTAATATTTCATAAATGTCACACTAATTCACTCACTCATTCCTAGTGATTACTACCTCATTCCAACAATTATGCTTCCTTTCTTTTGTTTTCTCATCTTATGGTGTTATATTTTTGTCATGAATAATGCACCACAAGCAAAAATGGAAGCGGAAGAAAGAACACGCAGCACCAGTTGACCTATCAGCTGAAGGTAAATCCGGCGAGTCGTCGTACCCCCTTGCTCATCTTTGAGTGCACCGAGGACGGTGCAAACTTTTAAGTGTGGCGAGGTCGTCCGACCGATCGGCGATTTTGGGTGACAAATTTCTAAATCCATCACTTTTGCATTTCATTTTAGGTTTTTAGGATTTTTACTTGCATTTTCTTAATTTTGCATATATATACACAATAAGCTCAGTCAAAATAATGAAATTTTTCAAGGATTTCTATCTATAGGACACCAATTGATTTGAGTGAAAACTTTTCATAGAACTTTCTTGAATTATATATCTTATAGATCATGTTTTTGAGCTAAGAACACAAGCAAGTGAGTTTTGAGCCTAATGGTGTGGTTACATCTTATAACCACTTAGTTTTCCTTCTTGTGTGCATTATTCTCTTTCTATGATTGTAATCTTTGATTTGTTTGATTCTTTATGTCCATTATTTTGTGTATTCATGCATTTATATGATTGAGGCCATCATTTCATTAGCTCACTTACCCAAATAGCCTACCTTTTATCAACCATTGTTAGCCAACTTTGAGCCTACGCTTAACCCACTTGTTCTTATTTCAGCACATTACAAGCCTTAAAGTGAAAAACAATTATTGTCCTCTATTTGGATCTTTGATTAGCTTAGGCAAGTGTGTGTGTGTGTATCATTCAAGTGTGGGAACCTTGGGACATTGGGGGAGTAAAAGGGTAGTTTTATATTTTTATTAGAAATATTGGGAATTGGGTACATGCTCATGTATTGATAAAATGTATAGACCTTATGCATTGATGTTCTTATATATAATTTGAAAGAAAGAAAAAAATGAGAAAAACAAAAGAAAAGAAAAAAAGAAAAAATAATATGGAAAAGAAAAGAAAAAAATAGAAAAGAAAGAAACAAAGAAAAAGAAAACAATAAAAAGGGGACAAAATGCCCCAAAGCGAAGCTCAATAAGATCAATGCATAAGTGTTGTGAAATGAAAAAGAAAATGCATGAGTATGTGAAAAAGTGAAAAATGGGTAGCTAGGTTAGCTTTGAAATTGTATAGGATGTCATAGGTTAGGTGGGAAGTCTAAGCTTATCAAAGATTCAAATTTCAAGCTCACTTGACCAAATATGCATCCTACCTTAACCTTAGCCCCATTACAACCAATGAAAAAACCTCATGATATGAGTATGCATGCATGAAATGTATGTTGATTGTTAGAAGAAGAACAAATCTTGGAAAGCATGATTAGGGGAGAATTGAGTGAATCAACCCTAAACACTTGAGCGAATAGAGTGCAAACACATCCGGTGAGGGTTTGATGCTCGATTACATGTTTTCACCTACAATCATCACTTTTCATGCAAGTTTGTAAAAATATTTAATAACTCAATCTAATTGTGGATTAGACTTGCTAGTCCTTAGCCCTTGTGCATATATGCTTCTGGGGAATTGATTTATTTTGACCAAGCAATTGCATTTAATTAGTTTCCATTGAATAAATGCCATACCCTCACTTCATTCTTGGTTTAAGCATGAGGACATGCTTGGTTTAAGTGTGGGAAGGTTGATAAACCCCATTTATAGGGTTTATCTTGTATTGAATTTAAGGGATTTTATGACATTTAACCCATGATGAGCGGATAATTTATACGCTTTTTGGCATTGTTTTTAGTATGTTTTAGTTAGTTTTTATTATATTTTTATTAGTTTTTAGTTAAAATTCACTTTTCTAGACTTTACTATGAGTTTGTATGTTTTTCTGTGATTTTAGGTATTTTCTGGCTGAAATTGAGAGACCTGAGCAAAAATCTGATTCAGAGGCTGAAAAGGACTGCAGATGCTGTTGGATTCTGACCTCCCTGCACTCGAAGTGGATTTTCTGGAGCTACAGAAGCCCAATTGGCGCGCTCTCAATTGCGTTGGAAAGTAGACATCCTGGGATTTCCAGAAATGGATAATAGTTCATACTTTGCCCGAGATTTGATGGCCCAAACAGGCGTTCTAAGTCAGCTCAAGAATTCTGGCGTAAAACGCTGGAACTGGCACAAGAATGGGAGTTAAACGCCCAAACTGGCACAAAAGCTAGTGTTTAACTCCAAGAAGAGTCTCTACACGAAAATGCTTCAATGCTCAGCCCAAGCACACACCAAGTGGTTCACTATTAATAGGACCTTTTGACATTGTATCTTTACATCATGACATTACACGTTTCTTATTGTATCTTCTACGGAATGAGTCTCTAAACCCATGGTTGGGGGTGAGGAGCTCTGCTGTGTCTTGATGGATTAATGCAATTACTAGTATTTTTCAATCAATCACGCTTGCTTCTATTCTAAGATATAACTTGTTCTTCAACTTGATGAATGTGATGATCCGTGACACTCATCATCATTCTTACCTATGAACGTGTGCCTGACAACCACCTCCGTTCTACCTTAGATTGAGTGGATATCTCTTGGGTTCCTTAATCAAAATCTTCGTGGTATAAGCTAGAATTGATGGCGGCATTCAAGAGAATCCAGAAGGTCTAAACCTTGTCTGTGGTATTCTGAGTAGGATTCAAGGATTGAATGGCTGTGACGAGCTTCAAACTCGCAATTGTGGGGCGTTAGTGACAGACGCAAAAGAATCACTGGATTCTATTCCGACATGATCGAGAACCAAG
>NC_029780.3:48362158-48364717 GCF_000817695.3 Arachis duranensis
TAGTATACAAACTTCTAAGTTTGGTGTCTTGCATGCATTGTTTATTTGATTTTTGTTGCATTTTGATTTTTCCTCATCATTAAAAGTCCAAAAAAATTTTTAATTTGTGTCTTTTCAAGTCAATAATGCAGAGAATTGAAGATTCAGAACATACAGCAGAGGAATTACACAGAAAAAGTTGGGCATTCAAAACGCCCAGTGAAGAAGGAAAACTGGCGTTTAAACGCCAGCCAAGGCACCTGGCTGGGCATTTAACGCCCAAAAGGGTAGCATTTTGGGCGTTAAACGCTAGAATGTATACCATTCTGGGCGTTAAACGCCAGAATGTATACTATTCTGGGCGTTTAACGCCAGGATGGCACAAGAGGGAAGATTTTGTTTTCAATTCAAATTTTTTTTCAAGTTTTCATAATTATTCAAAATCAAATCTTTTTCAAATCATATCTTTTCAATCATATATTTTCAAAATCAATTTCTTTCCAAATTCAAAAATACTTGCTAACAATTAATGATTTGATTCAACATTTCAAGTATGTTGCCTTTTCTGTTGAGAAAGGTTTAATATTTGAATCATATCTTTTCTTGTTAGCCAAATCATTGATTTTAAAAATCAAATCTTTTTAAATTGTTTTTCAATCATATCTTCTCAATCATATCTTTTTAAAACTATATATTTTCAATCATATCTTTTTAATCACATCTTTTTCAAAATAAGTTTTCAATCATATCTTTTTTATTTCTAATTTCAAAATCTTTTTCAAAAAAAACTTTATCTCTTTCCCAATCACATTTTTTGAAAATCATTCTTCAATTTTTCAAAATGTTTTTAAAATCTTTTTAAATTTATTTTCGAAAATTTCTTCCCCTCTTCTCACATCCTTCTATTTATGGACTAACATGTACAATTCGAACTCTATCTTTCTAAGTTCGAATTCTTCTACCTCTTCCTTCTATTTTTCTTTTTCCTCTGACACCTCAAGAATCTCTATACTGTAACATAGAGGATTCCATATTTTCTTGTTCTCTTCTCTTTCATATGAGCAGGAGCAAAGACAAAAGCATTCTTGTTGAGGCTGACCCTGAACCTGAAAGGACCTTGAAGCAAAAACTATGAGAAGTTAAAGCACAACTCTCTGTAGAGGACCTAACAGAAATCTTCAAAGAAGAAGACACGACAGGCGAAAACAACAACAATGCCAACAATGCAAGGAAGGTGCTGGGTGACTTTACTGCACCTACTCCAGACTTCTATGGGAGAAGCATATCTATCCCTGCCATTGAAGCAAACAACTTTGAGCTTAAGCCTCAATTAGTTTCTCTAATGCAACAAAATTGCAAGTTCCATGGACTTCCATTGGAAGATCCTCATCAGTTTTTAGCTGAATTCTTGCAAATCTGTGACACTGTTAAGACCAATGGGGTTGACCCTGAGGTCTACAGACTTATGTTATTCCCTTTTGCCGTAAGAGACAGAGCTAGAATATGGTTGGACTCACAACCTAAAGAAAGCCTGAACTCTTGGGAAAAGCTAGTCAATGCCTTCTTGGCAAAGTTCTTTCCACCTCAAAAATTGAGTAAGCTTAGAGTGGAAGTCCAAACCTTCAGACAGAAGGAAGGTGAATCCCTCTATGAAGATTGGGAAAGATACAAACAATTAATCAGAAAATGTCCCTCTGACATGCTTTCTGAATCACACAAACTCATAGTAAAATCCAGAAATGTGAATTTAACATAAAAACTAATGAAAACATCCCTAAAAGTAGCTCAAACTTACTAAAAACTACCTAAAAACAATGCCAAAAAGCGTATAAATTATCCGCTCATCAATAACCAATTCATGTACACTTCTGAAAGGAATCTTGTGAACAATGGGACGAATCAGAAGAAAGGAGTTCTTGAGATTGATACTTTGAATGTCATATTGACTCAGAACAAAATATTAACTCAGCAAGTCAATATGATTTCTCAAAGTCTGTCTGAAATGCAAGCTGCACCAAGCAGTACTAAGGATGCTTCATCTGAAGAAGAAGCTTATGATCCTGAGAACCCTTCAATGGAAAATGTGAATTACATGGGAGAACCCTATGGAAACACCTATAATCTTTCATGGAGAAATCATCCAAATCTCTCATGGAAGGATCAACAGAGACCTCAACAAGGTTTCAACAACAATAATGGTGGAAGAAACAGGTTTAGCAATGGCAAGCCTTTTCCATCATCTTCTCAGCAATAGACAGAGGATTCTAAGCAGAGCCACTCTGACTTAGCAACCATGGTCTCTGATCTAATCAAAACCACTCAATGTCTCATGACTGAAACAAGGTCCTCCATTAGAAACTTGGAGGCACAAGTGGGTCAGCTGAGTAAGAAAGTTACTGAACTCCCTCCAAGTACTCTTCCAAGCAATACAGAAGAGAATCCAAAAGGAGAGTGTAAGGCCATCAACATGGCCGAACTTGGAGAGGAGAAAGAGGCAGTGAGCGCCACTGAGGAAGACCTCAATGCACGTCCACTGGCCTCCAATGAGTTCCCTAATGAGGAACCATGGGAATCTGAGGT
>NC_029780.3:48364889-48365450 GCF_000817695.3 Arachis duranensis
TAAATGACAAGTTATTTGGTAATGAGTCTTGGGAGGATGAACCCCCTTTGCTCACCAAAGAACTGGCTGACTTGTCTAGGCAGAAACTACCTCAAAAGAGACAGGACCCTGGGAAGTTCTCAATACCATGTACAATAGGCACCATGACCTTCAAGAAGGCTCTGTGTGACCTAGGGTCAAGCATAAACCTCATGCCTCTCTCTGTAATGGAGAAGCTAGGGATCTTTGAGGTACAAGCTGCAAGAATCTCACTAGAGATGGCAGACAATTCAAGAAAACAAGCATATAGACTTGTAGAGGATGTTCTGGTAAAAGTTGAAGACCATTACATCCCTGCTGATTTCATAGTCCTAGAGACTGGGAAGTGCATGGATGAATCCATCATCCTTGGCAGACCCTTCCTAGCCACAACAAAGGCTGTGATTGATGTTGACAGATGAGAATTGATCATTCAAGTGAATGAAGAATCCTGTGTTTAAGGCTCAAGGATATCCCTCGGTAACCATAGAGAGGAAGCATGAAGAGCTTCTCTCAAAACAGAGTCAAACAGAGCCCCCACAA
>NC_029780.3:48365582-48366302 GCF_000817695.3 Arachis duranensis
GTGAGGCTCCATGAGAGCCCACTGTCAAGCTACTGACATTAAAGAAGCGCTTGTTGGGAGGCAACCCAATGATATATTTATCTATTTTCCTTTGTTATTTTATGTTTTCTATAGGTTGATGATCATGGGAAGTCACAAAATCAATTGAAAAAGCAAAAATAGCATGAAAAACAGAAAGAAAAACAGCACACCCTGGAGGAAAACTTACTGGCGTTTAAACGCCAGTAAAGGTAGCAAATGGGCGTTTAACGCCCAGTCTGGCACCATTCTGGGTGTTTAACGCCAAAAAGGGGCACCAAACTGGCGTTAAACGCCAGGAAGGGGCAAGAAGCTGGCGTTAAACGCCAGAAATGAGCACCAGCCCGGCGTTTAACGCCAGAATTGGCAGAAGGAGTATTTTTGCTCGCCACTTGGTGCAGGGATGAATTTTTCTTGACACCTCAGGATCAATGGACCCCACAGGATCCCCACCTACCCCACCACTCTCTCTCTTCTTCACCCATTCACTAATCACCTCAACACCTCTTCCCCAAAAACCTCTCACCTATCAAATCTCAATATTCTCTTCACCACTCGCATCCATCCTTCATAAAACCCCACCTACCTCACCATTCAAATTCAAACCACTTTCCCTCCCAAACCCACCCATAATGGCCGAACCATACACCCCCTCTCCACTCCTATATAAACCCATCTTCACTCCTTCATTTTCACACAACC
>NC_029780.3:48367412-48368129 GCF_000817695.3 Arachis duranensis
AATTGCATGAATTTTGAATTTTATAACAGATTAATTATTTTGATGTGGTGGTAATACTTTTGTTTTCTGAATGTATGCTTAAACAGTGCATATGTCTTTTGAATTTGTGGTTCATGAATGTTGGCTCTTGAAAGAATGATGAAAAAGGAGACATGTTACTGAGGATCTGAAAAATCATAAAAATGATTCTTGAAGCAAGAAAAAGCATTGAATTCAAAAAAAAAATCGAAAAAAAGAAAGAAAAAGAAAGAGAAGGCAAAACGAGCGTGCTTAAGAACCTTGGACACCTCTAATTGGGGACTCTAGCAAAGCTGAGTCACAATCTGAAAAGGTTCACCCAGTTATGTGTCTGTGGCATGTATGTATCCAGTGGTAATACTGGAAGACAGAGTGCTTTGGGCCACAGCCAAGACTCATAAAGTAGCTATGTTCAAGAATCATCATACTAAACTAGGAGAATCAATAACAGTATCTGGATTCTGAGTTCCTATAGAAGCCCATCATTCTGAATTTCAAAGGATAAAGTGAGATGCCAAAACTGTTCAGAGGCAAAAAGCCAAAAGCCCCGCTCATCTAATTAATACTGATCTTCATAGATGTTTTTGGAATTCATTGCATATTCTCTTCTTTTTATCTTATTTGATCTTCAATTGCTTGGGGACAAGCAACAATTTAAGTTTGGTGTTGTGATGAGCAGATAATTTATACGCTTTTTGA
>NC_029780.3:48368266-48375228 GCF_000817695.3 Arachis duranensis
GACTTTACTATGAGTTTGTGTGTTTTTCTGTGATTTCAGGTATTTTCTGGCTGAAATTGAGGGACCTGAGCAAAAATCTGATTCAGAGGCTGAAAAGGACTGCAGATGCTGTTGGATTCTGACCTCCCTGCACTCGAAGTGGATTTTCTAGAGCTACAGAAACCCAATTGGCGCGCTCTCAACTGCGTTGGAAAGTAGACATCCTGGGCTTTCCAATAGTTCATACTTTGCTCGTGATTTGATGGCCCAAACAGGCGTTCCAAGTCAGCTCAAGAATTCTGGCGTAAAACGTCGGAACTGGCACAAGAATGGGAGTTAAACGCCCAAACTGGCACAAAAGCTGGCGTTTAACTCCAAGAAGAGTCTCTACATGAAAATGCTTCAATGCTCAGCCCAAGCACACACCAAGTGGGGCCGAAAGTGGATTTTTATGTCATTTACTCATCTTTGAAAACCCTAAGTTACTAGTTCTCTACAAATAGGACCTTTTCCTATTGTATTAGACATCTTGGTAGCTATCTTTGAGTAGTCTTATGCTATCTTAGATCATGGGGGCTGGCCTCTCGGCCATGCCTAGACCTTGTTCTTATGTATTTTCAACGGTGGAGTTTCTACACACCATAGATTAAGGTGTGGAGCTCTGCTGTACCTCGAGTATTAATGCAATTACTATTGTTCTTCTATTCAATTCCTTGAATATTAATGCAATTACTATTGTTTTTCTATTCAATTCAGCTTATTCTTGTTCTAAGATATCACTTGTTCCTCAACTTGATGAATGTGATGATTCGTGACACTCATCATCATTCTCACCTATGAACGTGTGCCTGACAACCACCTCCGTTCTACCTTAGATTGAGTGGATATCTCTCGGGTTCCTTAATCAGAATCTTCGTGGTATAAGCTAGAATTGACGGCGGCATTCAAGAGAATTCGGAAAGTCTAAACCTTGTCTGTGGTATTCTGAGTAGGATTCAAGGATTAAATGGGGATTGGATGAAGACAGTAGGAAAGCAGAGAGACGAAAGGGACAAAGCATCTCCATACGCTTATCTGAAATTCTCACCAATGAATTGCATAAGTATCTCTATCTTTATTTTATGCTTTATTCATAAATCATCTATAACCATTTGAATCTGCCTGACTGAGATTTACAAGATGACCATAGCTTGCTTCATACCAACAATCTCTGTGGGATCGACCCTTACTCGCATAAGGTTTATTACTTGGACGACCCAGTGCACTTGCTGGTTAGTTGTGCGAAGTTGTGATAAAGAGTTGAGATTGAAATTGAGCATACCATGTTTATGGCACCATTGATGATCACAATTTCGTGCACCAACCCACATTTATTCAGTGAAATAGCATGGTTTCATGATTGTCTCCCAATTTGTGCTTAAGTGTGAAAACATGCTTTCTAGATCCTTAATTAGCTAAATTTAATTAACCTTTGATTCCACTAGATTCCTTGATATGTTTGTAAAGTGATTTCAGGTTGAAAAGGCTAGGGAAGGATCAAATGAGTGAAAGGAAAGCATACAAAGTGGAGAAGATCATGAAAAGCCAAAGAATTGAACTCGCCCATGGACGCGCACGCACCTTGCAAATTACCCCATGGATGCGTACGTGTGCTGTGCGCGTATGCGTCGATGTTGATACTTGATTTTTAAGTGAATTTGCACGCAACGAATTCTCAAGGGAAGTGGGGGCCCAATCCCAACCAACTTTGGCGCCAAAAATGCTATTTAAAGCCAAGGATTGATGAGCAAAGGGAGATTCCATCATTCACACTCATTAGGATTAGTTTATTGTTAGTTTTAGAGAGAGAAGCTCTCACTTCTCTCTAGGATTATGATTAGGATTAGGTTTAGTTCTTAGATCTAGGTTTAATTCATGCTTTGATTTACTTTTCCATTTGTAATTCTTCTTCTCCTACATCTCTTCTCTCTAGTTTAGCATTTAATTCTTGTAATTCTCTACTTTTATGTTGATGCACTTTTATTCTTCCATTTTCCTTTAATGCAATTTGTGTTTTCATGTTCTTTTCTTGTTCATTTGATTTGGTGTTGTTAATTCTTTGCAATTAGTTTTTGTTAGATTTTATTCTTGTTGATTGATTTACTATGCTTTATTCATTGCCTTCCAAGTGTTTGATAAAATGCTTGGAAGGATATTAGAGTATAATTTTGTACTCTTGGCTTGAGATGGTAATTTAGGAACTCTTGAGTTACTAATGTCTAAGTAATTGATGATTGGAAGCCATTGACTTTAGTTTTCACTAATTGAATTAGTGGAGAGTTATGACTTATGGACTAGGATTGATATAGCTCATTTTAATTTCCTTTACTAGTTAGAGGATGACTTAATGGGATTAATCCTTGCCAATTCTCATATTGTGGTTAGTGATTAGGATAGAGATCCTTGACCACCAACCCTTGCCAAGACCCTTTTAGCTATTAGTTTACTTCCTTGTCATTTATCTTTCATGCCTCTTATCAAAACCCCAAAAATAACTCATAACCAATAATAAGACACTTCATTACAATTCCTAGGGAGAACGACCCGAGGTTCAATACTTCGATTTATAGATTTTAGGGGTTTGTTTAGTGACAAACAATCTTTTGTATGAAAGGATTATTGCTTGGTTTAGAAACTATACTTCGACGAGATTTCATTTGTGAAATTCTAAACCGTCAAAAATCTAATCATCATTGGAACAGAGCCGTTACATCGAGGTATTATTCGGTTTCGTCCGAGATTGTGGAGGTACAATACACTGTCCCGAAGCTTGACTTGGTGTGATTACAGCAAGTTGAGTTTTTGTTGGATTTATACCTCGGCATTTTAAGGTAAGGTACTGGAGCCCCCAAGCTCAACGTGCGTTTCAAGCTTGGGCTATAAGAGAAATGGGTTTAAAAATAAATTAAAATTTCAAAAAGGTTTTTGCCTTGTAAATTGGGCTGTAATAAATTTCCACGCTTATCTATAATGGAACCAGACCGTTTTGTATTTAGGCGCGTAATTGTTGCTATTTCAACTTCCCACTAAAATAGTGGGTTGCAATTAAACTTGTGTTGTTTACGGAACACAACTTCAGTTTGCAAAAAGGTTTGATAAGTTCTCAAGAGACATGTCTTCCAAAGGTTAGTTTTCTGTCTTTTGGTCTCTCTGGCTTTGTTTTATTTCTTCCTTCTTGTTAATCTCCAAAAAATGGTTAAAGAAAAGGAGAAGGAAAAAGTGAAGGTTGTTGAAGTAAATAAAGAGAATCTTTATCATTGGGTTTACGATGATGTGAAGACTCATGCTTCGTCATTTTGCGATCCTGAGTTGCTTCTTTTTCTAGATGTTCCAAGGTTTGTTAGGAGTGGGTCTAATGTTCATGTCGAGCTGCTCCCTTGTTCTAGTGAAGAGAGGGTTTGTGAGAGGCAGGGGAACTAAAGTTACTTTTATATGTATGTTCCCTGTTTGACTGAGCTGCATATAAGGTTTCCATTTTCAGATTTTGAGTGTAGGATTTTGACTCAGTTGAACTGTGCCCCATCACAGTTACATCCAAAGTCGTGGGCCTTTCTGCGCGCTTTCGAGGTTCTGAGGGGTTTTCTGGACTTTCCCCTTTCACTGAATGTTTTCTTTTCTTTGTTTCAGTCTAAAGGGGTTCGTAACGGGTTATGGGTTTGTCTAAGTAGTTTCCCTGGTCATTCCCTCTTCTTATTGTATAAATCTTCTTTTAAGAATTTCAGGTCAATGTTCGTCAAGGTTCGGTCTTTGGAGTCTGTATATCCTTTTTATTTAGATGACGAGATGATAGAAAAATTTCCTTTGTTCTGGTGCTCGGAGCCTTTACAAATTCTTGAAGCTAATGAGAGGAGTAAGGAAGAGGATTGTCCGTTAGAGTTTCTTATTAAAAATTTTGCTGCGGGGAAATGTTTGTGTATTCCCGATTTATTGAAATTTGAAGCGGAAAATGACGTTAAAGGGCTGGAATTGTACATAGGTAACTTTGTTTTTTCGTGCCTTTGTTTTCTTTAGCTTCATGTTTGTTGACCTTGTATTTTTTATTTTTTTGATATGGTAGGCAGCAACTTGCCGAATCTGAATGCCACTAAGTTCCAACCATATTTGAAGAAGAAGGGTGAGAAAGGTGTTAGTGTTTCTAGTGTTGCAAAAGATACGGATGGGGATTCTGCATTTTCTGCCGCTCAGTCTCCTCCTTCTCCAAAAAGGAGGAGGACTGAGTTAGGGAAGTCATTAGAGGTGATTTCTGAAGGTGATCAGAGTGCTACTGTGAGGTCTATTTTTGAACGGCAGCATCGTTTGCACGGTTTTTTACCTGGTGCCAACTCGCATTCATTGTGGAGCGACAAATTTCCATTTGCCGAGCATGCCAATCGTATTTCTCAATATCCTGGGGACATGGCTCTTACTCGTCGTCTAGGGCTTGAAGGAATGGGCAAATTTATTCAGGTATATTTTTGCCGATTCACTTGAGCTTTCTTTCATTTTTGTCAGTTTGTTTTTGTCGGTAAGATTATCGTCTTTGTAGGTTGTTGCTTCTCGGTTATTATGTGTTGGGCACACTACCGAGTTATTAAGTTTGGAGCAGCAGATGGTGATTAAGAAAGTTGCATCTCTTGAGCGTCTATTGAAAGAAAGGGAAGGGGTCGTTGTCGACGTGACTGCTAAGATGAAGGAGAAAGAAAATGAGGTGGAGGATCTGCAGGAATAGGTTAGGCTACTGAGGAAAGGAAGATTAGTTATTAATGATGATGATGATGATGATGATGAGTTCTCTTAAGAAGGGGTTGGGTGTCAAGCTATGAGACTGCTGAGTCAGCGATTCAAACTATAAATATCTCAAACGGATAATTATGAAAACTGGATATATATAAAAAGTTAAATATATGTGAGTTACTAATATAAATGACATTAGTAACTTAATGATAAAAGGTATATAATCGAGCATTAGCAACTCTAAACTTATCAAAGAGTACCGATATTTATTTATAGCGGCAGATATCAAAATAGGATGTGGGAGAAATATTCTAAAAGAGAGTATCCTACCACCTTCTCCATTTCTCTGCCAAGTCAATACTCACATTTCAATCAAAATCACAATTCCATATAATCATGTTTGTAACAAGATTACTTATTCTCGTGCCGTGAGTGGGATAAAACCACCGTCCTCACCGTGGCAGAGACAAAACTACCATCCCCACAACAATTTCATTATCTTGTGAGCGGGACAGCTCCATCATCCTCACCGTGGTGGGACAAAACCGTCATTCCCACAAAAATTTCATAATCTCATTTATCAATAACAATCATTTATCATTAAACCAATTTCACAAATTAACAGAATCATAGAACTCATTTTTGTTTAACCTTGAATAATCAATTTCATTACTTTAAATTCATTAAAATCCTCACATCACAACCTTGTAATTAGAATCAATCAAATAAACTTATTTTTGAGTTAACCAACTTTTCAAAACCGATTTCAAATTTACTTTTAAGTTTAAAACATTCCCGAAAGACTCAAAAATCATTTTGTTTTGCCAAATCAAATTCAAATACTTATAAAAATTTCGAAAGCGTCTCTTCTGAAACTCGGACTTTGCCACCCTCTAAGGGTTCCATCCAAACCAACATCTCTCAAACCTTTGTCAACATACCATTTCAACATAATCAAGAAACCGATCATAATCATAGTCCCAAACACAATGATATCAAATCAAGCACCATTCATAGCCACAAATCAATTCGTTCTCAATAATATCAAACAAAAGATTCTCAATTAATCATTTAACTTTGCTTAACCCTACTTAACCTTTTCCTTTTCCTTGACCTTAACTTTTCTTTAACTTGACTTAACCTTTCATTAACCTTAATCTTTCCTTCAATTATTCTTCAACTCTTCCTTTTACATTTTTATAAGAAAATTTGGACATAACATCTCCTGAAAAATGGACTTAACCACCCTTACGGGTTTCCTTAACCTTAACAATCTACCATCCTTTTATCAGCAATCATCCAAGCAACATATTTTCAATAATCATCTCATCATAAATCAATTCATCATTCAACACGACCAACTTAATATAATCAGTCAAAAATCAGATTCTCCAGTCTTTTTAATCAACCAGTAAATTAATCACAGTTCATAACCACAGACAATTCAACTTTACCAATTAGTCACACAATACAGCCATATTCTATTTAAATATTTAAATCAATCACATTTATCCAGAATAGCTCAAATTAATCCATAAGACTCACACAATCACAGAAAAATACATTTTTCACATCGATATCGATTTATAACAATTTCTTAAAATAAAATAGGTTTTAAGAAAAGCCATTACCTCAATATAGTCAAAACTCTGTAATTAAACGTGACAAACCCCTTTCATCCTTATTTCATGACAGCGACATCAAATTTGACCATTCCGCAACAGCAACAGCCACAAACACAGTATAGAACCTCGGTAACTCAACCCTAAGACATTAATGTCCCGAAACCCTCAATAATATATAGTAGAATAACAACGGTAAGAATTACTTATTGTACCAAAAAAATGAAGGATATGGGATAGTTGCACCTCCAGCAATGCTTCTAGCGACCACAGAGCCATTTTCTGGCGACCAGGCACGGCGCTGCAACTTGAACAGAACTAGAAGCAAGAACAGAACAAAAAGCAGAAGCAGGAACACTTGCCTCAGCTCATCTCCACAGTGGAAGTGAGCTATCGTGGTGGTGAAGAAGCTTTGTTGACTGCGACAAGGAGCGACGGTGGTAATAAAATCGACTTCTCCTTCCTCCTCAGTTCATATTCCAACAACGGCGATACTAGGCAAAGGCGACGATGATGGGTTTGACGGCGACGACTGTTCCTCAATTGCGGCTCTCTCTCTCTCTCTCTCTCTCTCTCTCTCTCTCTCTTTATCTATCTCTCTCTCCCCTC
>NC_029780.3:48375260-48387144 GCF_000817695.3 Arachis duranensis
ACGGTGTCAACGGTGACGGAGGTGCGGTGACGGCTCTGGGCAGTAACTCCCTCGCGAGCTCTCTCTCTCTCTCTCTCTCTCTCAACGTCAACTAAAGTCTCTCTCTCTCCCTCTTGCTCGTACTCGATGGCAACAACGGCTCCCAACCCTGCTAGCACAGTCCCACCTTCCTTCCCCTCTTCTTCCCGTTGCAACTCTCCCTCTTTTTTCTTCCCTTTCAGTTTTGCGTGTGTAGGTGTGTGAGGAGAAGTGAGGGTGGCAGCTGGATGTTGTGTTAGAGCTAGTGTGTCAATTAGGATTTGGGTAGTGTATGTATTTTTAATAAAATTAGGGATAATATAGTAATTGAAAACCCAATTTAGCCCAATATCTTTAAGAATACCGTTAAATTATCAACTTATAAATTATTTTCAAATAAATACTTTAATTCAAAAATTAGAGATAATCAAATTAATCTTCCTTTATTCATAAGATAAAATTCAAAATCTCAATATTCACATTAAGCAATATAAAATTCTCATTATTTTTCAATCACTAAAGCTTTTAATTCTAAATAAGAAAATACTCAATTATTACAAAAATCTCTAATAACTAATTAATTTAAACTCAAATTACTAAAAAAATTAAGTTCTAAGTATCCTCAATAAAAGAATTTCAAAAAATAAAATTATAAATAAATTCAATTAAGTTAGTTTAACATTAACAAAAATTATTCTCACTACTTTCACTTACCTACACACTCAAACTTTATTATTTAACTTAATTAGACTTAATTCACAAAAAAAACCTTCTACGTGCACAATTTTTTTATTACAATACTACATGATCAGCAAATATTATCATTTTTTGTTAACAGTTTGTCAATAATAATTTGTACCTATATTTATAGACATTTTGCACACAAAAAATATATACTTTACATCTATATTTACCAAAATTTTACACATATGAATCAATACAATTTATATCTATATTTTTTAGAATTTATATAAATAAATTAATAAAATTTATTTATTAAAAATAATTTAATATTTATATGGAGGTTTAAATTATTAAAAATTATTGGTCCCAAGATTTTTTTTAATGTGGACCTAAACTTAGATTTCGGCTAAAAAACAAGCCAACTTTTGACCACAGAAATAACATCCAAATCGTATTAGTAATAGTCCTCTCCGTACCCTTTTTTTTTTTTTGAAATTCATTCTTTTTAGGTGGGCAATTAGAACCGAAGATTGTTTGGACTGGCCGTACGTACTGTTAAGCAACGTGTTGCTCTTATACGTTCTTTTTATCTCTTCAAATATCTTAAAGTGATTGTCCTACGCTTGTACCTTGCACTGTCCGGCAACAACATTTTTTTTTTCTCTCTTTCTATAAAGGAGAAAATAATTCTTAATCTTTTTCCTAAGGTGCTCTTTTCTTAATGGCCACATATCCGGAAAAAGTTAATGGTCCATATCTATATCATGATTTTATTTATTTATTTATTTAGGTTTTGGACCCCCAAATAACTTTAGCAAAGTTTAGTTTAGCAAAAAATAAAAATGGACAGCACAATAACTTATGAGAAAGACAAAAACAAAGCAATCGAACACTTAGATTCGAGAACAAACTTTCAGTGGTGGAGAGGACGGTGCCAATCATCAATTTGTTAGTTTGAAAGGAAAATATCAAAGCATATAATTTTTTCCATTATTTTTAATCTTTTTATTGACGTAAATCAATCATTTATATTCACATCTCCTTATGTAAAATTATGTGACTAAGAATTATTGAAATTTTCATTTCTATTTCGCATAGGGTAATTGTGATAATCGTGATACCATGGACGAATATGGTAGAACCTTAGAAAGTTGGTTGTCATTTTGTAATTTGAAAGGCTATGAATAGGTAGGTTGGCCATAACCCACAAAGTAGAATCCAGAGATGCTTTAGTGTGATTAGATTAGCACTTGTAAATCGACTATATTATGCGTATATTAGAAATTATTATCAAATTAGTTTTGTTTATAAATAGATATTTGTGTTAATCCGTTTGTTGAAAATTAATTTTTATCTAAATTGGATTGGATTATGTGATTTGAATTTGGATTTTTTTTTTGTCAAAAAGAATAAATATTATTTAAATAATATTAGTCAAAATTATATTAAGGTGCATAATTAATTAATTACTAAAGAGCGCATATTATGTTTCTTTGATATTACTTTTAATTCATATATTTTTAAATTTAAATAAAATACATCAACATTAAAAGAATTATATAACGATAATTTATAATTGAATAATCATGTAAATATTTTTCACAATAATTCGTATTTTCAAATTAATATTTTGAATTCAATGTATGTGTTTAAGAACAACAAATATGAGAATAATTAAGTCGATGAATATTTAAATATTTAAACTAATGATAGATTTAACTCTTAATCTGTTAGAAATAGAAAAAATTTTTTATTTTGTTATTCTAAATATTTATTATTTTTAAGTTGTGCTAAACAATTATTTTTTAGGGATAAATAAATAATTAAAATTCAACGGGTATATGTCAAAAACATAACAAAAGAAGTCATGCTTTAGCTTAATAACCATTTATTGATAACAAAAAAATGCTTAGAAAGTTATTAGAATTCATTATTTTTGGTCATCAATAATTATTAATGTTTAAAAATATGAGTTAAAAATATATTATTAAATTATTAAATTAAAAAAATTAAATTAATGATGACAAAAATAATAACAAAAAATAATAAATTCTAATGATTATTGAATATTTCTCAAAAAAAAAAATCCATGTTTAGGAGCACAAATTACTCAAATATGAATATATGATAGCTTAACTTTCTAGAAGACCAACCAACAAGAAGTTTAGATGATCCCAACGGCATCCAAATAACCGGTTACGCTAGTTAAGAATATTATGATCATGATGAACAGTGTACATCATATGCCTAAAAATGTTGCTTGGAAATAATCTTGTGCTATAATATGTGGCTACATTTGAATGATATGATGTACCAACATGTGTCATGTGATTCTTGTGGCATCCAAAAATATAAGCTTTTCAAAGAAATGCATTATTAATTGAATATTGTAAAATACGTGTTGATATTATTTAATAATGTTAACAAAATGCAAGAATGAATAAGAAGAATTTTGTGCATTAGTAAAAACAGGTTGCATCAATAAT
Organism: Arachis duranensis; assembly: GCF_000817695.3. NCBI lineage: Eukaryota > Viridiplantae > Streptophyta > Magnoliopsida > Fabales > Fabaceae > Arachis > Arachis duranensis. Next base: position 48,378,449 of record NC_029780.3, read on the forward strand.
AGTAAAATGAGTTAGGTGTAAAATATAGTGAATTAGATTATGTGTTTAGAAAATTAAATAGTTTTCTTTTCCAAGTGTATTGGGGTTTCTAATTGATGAGAATTCTTCCATTACTTTAATTGGTATATCCTAAGCATAAAGCCTCGCCTAATATATTCCAATTCTTTTCGCTCCTCAAATCCAGTTTCTAAGAAAAAGACACAAAAAAATTCTCCTTTTTTTTTTTTGGCTAAGATAGGTAGTTTTATTAAAATGATGAAAGGTCCAAATTTGGACAACAGGCAAAAAAAAAATTGGAATAGTTCCACCAGCGTTTAACTAATAAGAATAAGACTATTACAATTTAGGGAAAAGGCAATTGAAAAAATTAGGTCGTTCTCTTTCTTTCTATTATTATTGTTTGTGCTAGTTTTATACTCAGAGATGGTGATCGTAGAACTCCTTCAAATATCAATTCATTTCTTGCTTTCCAAAGCTGCCAAAGTAGATTGGCCACCAGTTCAAGCTTTTCGTTGGGCTCTGCGTTGCTCTTCACCTTCTCCATGGTGCTGACCCACCATCGCGAGTGATGAGCGGATAATTTATATGCTTTTTGACATTATTTTTAGATAGTTTTTAGTAGTATCTAGCTACTTTTAGGGATGTTTTCATTAGTTTTTATGCTAAATTCACATTTCTGGACTTTACTATGAGTTTGTGTGTTTTTCTGTGATTTCAGGTATTTTCTGGCTGAAATTGAGGGACCTGAGCAAAATTCTGATAGAAAGCTGACAAAGGACTACTGATGTTGTTGGATTCTGACCTCCCTGCACTCGAAATGGATTTTATGGAGCTAAAGAACTCCAAATGGCACGCTCTCAACGGTGTTGGAAAGTAGACATCCAGAGCTTTCTAGAAATATATAATAGTTCATATTTTATTCGAGATTAGATGACGTAAACTGGCGTTCAACGCCAGTTCCATGCTGCATTCTGGAGTCAAACGCCAGAAACACGTCACGAACCAGAGTTGAACGCCAAAAAAACGTTACAACGTGGCGTTCAACTCCAAGAGAAGCCTCTATACGTGTAAAGCTCAAGCTCAGCCGAAGCACACACTAAGTGGGCCCCGAAAGTGGATTTTTGCATCAATTACTTACTTCTGTAAACTCTAGTAGCTAGTCTAGTATAAATAGGACATTTTACTATTGTATTAGACATCTTTGGATTATTTTTGGATTACCTTATGATCCTTTGATTACGTTCAGAGGGGCTGGCCATTCGGCCATACCTGGACCATCACTTATGTATTTTCAACGGTGAAATTTCTACACACCATAGATTAAGGGTGTAGAGCTCTGCTATACCTCGAGTTTTAATTCAATTACTACTATTTTCTATTCAATTTAGCTTATTCTTGTTCTAAGATATTCGTTGCACTTCTCCATGACGAATGTGATGATCCGTGACACTCATCATCATTCTCACCTATGAATGCGTGACTGACAACCACTTCCGTTCTACCTTAGACCAAACGCATATCTCTTGGATTCCTTAATCAGGATCTTCGTGGTATAAGGTAGAATTGTTGGCGGCATTCATGAGAATCCGAAAAGTCTAAACCTTGTCTGTGGTATTCCGAGTAGGATTCAGGGATTGAATGACTGTGACGAGCTTCAAACTCGCGATTGTTGGGCGTGATGACAAACGCAAAAGAATCAATGGATTCTATTCTGACATGATCGAGAACCAACAGATGATTAGCCGTGCTGTGACAAAGCATTTGGACCATTTTCACTGAGAGGATGGGATGTAGCCATTGACAACGGTGATGCCATACATACAGCTTGCCATGGAAAGGAGTAAGAAGGATTGGATGAAGGCAGTAGGAAAGCAGAGATTCAGAAGGAGCACAACATCTTCATACGCCTATCTGAAATTCCCACCAATGATCTACATAAGTATCTTTATCTTTATTTTATGTTTTATTTATTATTATTTTTGAAAACCAATATAATCATTTAAATCCGCCTAACTGAGATTTACAAGATGACCATAGATTGCTTCATACCAACAATCTCCGTGGGATCGACCCTTACTCACGTAAGGTTTATTACTTGGACGATCCAGTGCACTTGTTGGTTAGTTGTGCGAATTTGTGAAGAAAGTGCTGAGTTAATATATGCGCATACCAAGTTGAATGCCATTATTAGAGATCACAATTTCGTGCACCAAGTTTTTGGCGCCGTTGCCGGGGATTGTTCGAGTTTGGACAACTGACGGTTCATCCTGTTGCTCAGATTAGGTAATTTTCTTTTTTGTTTTATTTTCAAAAAATTTTCAAAAATCTTTCAAAAATTTATCACCTGTCTTCGAAAATTTTCAGAGTTTTTAAGAATGAATTCTAGAGTTTCATGTAACATGTTAAAGCCTAGTTGGCTGTAAAGCCATGTCTAATTTTTGGACCGGAGTTTTAGACTAACATTATATGATTCTTGGAATTCTGATTGAGGACTTTGGATTCATTACTTCCTTTTTCCAAAATATGTTTTTGAAAAATATAAAATAAAATCCAAAAAAATCAATAAAATCATAAAAAACCAAAAATATTTTGTGTTTCCTGTTTGAGTCTTGTGTCATGTTTTAAGTTTGGTGACAATTGCATGTTTCTCCTTTTCTTGCAATTTTCGAAAATTCATGCATGGTGTTCTTCATGATCTTCAAGCTGTTCTTGGTAAGTCTTCTTGTTTGATCTTGATATTTTCTTGTTGTGTTTTTTGTTGTTTTTCATATGCATTTTTGCATTCATAGTGTCTAAGCATTGAAAATTTCTAAGTTTGGTGTCTTGCATGTTTTTCTTTTCTTGAAAATTTTTCAAAAATAAGTCTTGATGTTCATCTTGATCTTCAAAGTGTTCTTGGTGTTCATCTTGACATTCATAGTGTTCTTGCATGGATCATTGGTTTTGATCCAAAATTTTCATGTTTTAGGTCATATTGGTATTTTTCTCTCTCCTCATTAAAAATTCAAAAAAATCAAAAAAATATATTTTCCTTATTTTTCTCAAAATTTCGAAAATTTGAGTTGACTTAGTCAAAAAATTTTTTAAAACTTAGCTATTTCTTATAAGTTAAGTCAAAATTTTCAATTTTAAAATTCTTATCTTTTCAAAATCTTTTTCAAAAATCAAATCTTTTTTATTTTTTCTATTATTTTCGAAATTTTTAAAATTTATTTTCAAAATCTTTTTCTTATCTTTATTTCAAAATTTCGAAAACTTTACTAACAATTAATGTGATTGATTCAAAAATTTGAAGTTTGTTACTTTCTTGTTAAGAAAGGTTCAATCTTTAAATTCTAGAACCATATCTTTTAGTTTCTTGTTAGTCAAGTAATTAATTTTAATTTTAAAAATTAAATCTTTTTTTAAATATCTTTTTCAATCATATATTTTTAAAATATCTTTTTCAAATCATATCTTTTTCAAAAATTTGATTTGAAAAATCTATTCTAACTTCTTATCTTTTCAAAATTGATTTTCAAATCTTTTTCAACCAACTAATTGACTTTTTATTTGTTTTAAAATTCTTATCTTTTTCAAAACCACTTAACTACTTCCTCCTCTCTAATTTTCGAAAACATCTCCCTCTTTTTCAAAATTCTTTTAATTAATTAATTGTTTCAAATTTTAATTTTAATTTTAATTCTTCTCTTAATTCGAAAATCACTAACCTTTTTTTCGAAATTAATTTTCAAAATTCGCTCCCTCTCATCTTCTTCTATTTATTTATCTATTTACTAACACTTCTCTTTATCTCAAGAATTCGAACCTATCTTCTCCTTTGTGTTTGGATTCTTAACTCTTTTCCTTCTTCTATTCCTTTCTTCTTCTACTAACATAAAGGAATCTCTATACTGTGACATAAAGGATTTCTCTTCCATTTCTGTTTTCTTCTTTCTCATATGAGCAGGAACAAGGAAAAAGGCATTCTTGTTGAAGCTGACCCTGAACCTAAAAGGACTCTGAAGAGGAAACTAAGAGAAGCTAAAATACAACAATCCAGAGAGAACCTTACTGAAATTTTTGAACAAGAAAAGGATATGGCAGCCGAACCCAACAACAATAATGCAAGGAGGATGCTTGGTGATTATACTACACCTACTTCCAAGTTTGATGGAAGAAGCATCTCAATCCTTGCCATTGGAGCAAACAATTTTGAGCTGAAACCTCAACTAGTTGCTCTAATGCAAGAGAACTGCAAGTTTCATGGACTTCCATCAGAAGATCCCTACCAGTTTTTAACTGAGTTCTTGCAGATTTGTGAGACTATTAAGACTAATGGAGTATATCCTGAAGTCTACAGGCTCATGCTTTTTCCTTTTGCTGTAAGAGACAGAGCTAGAACATGGTTGGACTCACAACCTAAAGATAGCCTGGACTCTTGGAATAAGCTGGTCACGACCTTCTTGGCTAAGTTCTTTCCCCCTCAAAAGCTGAGCAAGCTTAGAGTGGATGTTCAGACCTTCAAACAGAAAGATGGAGAATCCCTCTATGAAGCTTGGGAAAGATACAAACAGATAACCAAAAGGTGTCCTTATGACATGCTTTCAGAGTGGACCATTCTGGATATATTCTATTATGGTCTATCTGAGTTCTCTAAGATGTCACTGGACCATTCTGCAGGTGGATCCATTCACCTAAAGAAAACGCCTGCAGAAACTCAAGAGCTTATTGACATGGTTGCAAATAACCAATTCATGAACACTTCTGAGAGGAATTTCGTGAATAATGGGACACCTCAAAGGAAGGGAGTTCTTGAAATTGATGCTCTGAATGCCATATTGGCTCAGAATAAAATTTTGACTCAACAAGTCAACATGATTTCTCAAAGTCTGAATGGATGGCAAAATGCATCCAACAGTACTAAAGAGGCATCTTCTGAAGAAGAAGCTTATGATCCTGAGAACCCTGAAATGGCAGAGGTAAATTACATGGGTGAATCTTATGAAAATACCTATAATTCATCATGGAGAAATCATCTAAATTTCTCATGGAAGGATCAACAAAAGCCTCAACAAGGCTTTAATAATGGTGGAAGAAATAAGCTCAGCAATAGCAAGCCTTTTCCATCATCTTCTCAGCAACAGACAGAGAATTCTGAACAGAGCCCCTCTAACTTAGCAAACATAGTCTCTGATCTGTCTAAGGCCACTTTAAGTTTCATGAGTGAAACAAGGTCCTCCATCAAAAATTTGGAGGCACAAGTGGGCCAGTTGAGTAAGAAAGTCACTGAAACTCCTCCTAGTACTCTCCCAAGCAATACTGAAGAGAATCCAAAAAGAGAGTGCAAGGCCATAGACATAATCAACATGGCCGAACCAAGGGAGGAAGGAGAGGACGTGAATCCCAATGAGGAAGACATCATAGGACGTCTCTCAAGTAAGAAGGAGCTCCCTATTGAGGACCCAAAGGGATCTGAAGGTCATATAGAGACCATAGAGATCCTATTAAACCTCCTTCTACCATTCATGAGCTCTGAAGACTATTCTTCCGCTGAAGAGGATGAAAATATAACTGGAGAGCAAGTTGCTCAATATCTAAGAGCCATCATGAAGTTGAATGCCAAATTGTTTGGTAATGAGACTTGGGAAGGTGAACCTCCCTTGCTCATTAGTGAACTAGATACATGGGTTCAGCAAACTTTACCTCAAAAGAGACAAGATTCTGGCAAATTCTTAATACCCTGTACCATAGGCACCATGACCTTTGAGAAGGCTCTGTGTGACCTAGGGTCAGGCATAAATCTTATGCCACTCTCTGTAATGGAGAAGCTGGGGATCATTGAGGTACAGCCTGCCATATTCTCATTACAAATGGCAGATAAGTCAGTAAGACAGGCTTATGGATTGGTAGAGGACGTGTTAGTGAAGGTTGAAGGCCTTTACATCCCTGTTGATTTCATAATCTTAGACACTAGGAAGGAGGAGGATGAATGCATCATCCTTGGAAGACCTTTCCTAGCCACAGCAGCAGCTGTGATAGATGTTAACCTAGGAGAACTAGTCCTTCAATTGAATGGGGACTACCTTGTGTTTAAGACCCAAGGGTATTCTTCTGTATTGATGAGCGGATAATTATACGCTTTTTGGCATTGTTTTTAGTATGTTTTAGTTAGTTTTTATTATATTTTATTAGTTTTTATTTAAAATTCACTTTTCTGGACTTTACTATGAGTTTGTGTGTTTCCTGTGATTTCAGGTATTTTCTGGCTGAAATTGAGGAACCTGAGCAAAAATCCGATTCAGAGGCTGAAAAGGACTGCAGATGCTATTGGATTCTGACCTTCCTGTACTCAAAGTAAATTTTCTGGAGCTACAGAAGCCCAATTGGAACACTCTCAAATGCGTTGCAAAGTAGACATCCTGGGCTTTCCAGCAATGTATAATAGTCCATACTTTACCCGAGATTTGATGGCCCAAACAGGCGTTCCAAGTCAGCTCAAGAATTCTGGCGTAAAACGCCGGAACTGGCACAAGAATGGGAGTTAAACGCCCAAACTGGCACAAAAGCTGGCATTTAACTCCAAGAAAAGTCTCTACACAAAGAAGCTTCAATGCTCAGCCCAAGCACACACCAAGTGGGCCCGGAAGTGGATTTTTATGTCATTTACTCATCTTTGTAAACCCTAAGCTACTAGTTCTCTACAAATAGGACCTTTTACTATTGTATTTTCATCTTTTTGATCAATTTAGATCTGAGGATCATCTTGGGATGTCTAGTTCTTAGATCATGGGGCTGGCCTCACAGCCATGCCTAGACCTTGTTCTTATGTATTTTCAACGGTGGAGTTTCTACACACCATAGATTAAGGTGTGGAGCTCTGCTGTACCTCGAGTATTAATGTAATTACTATTGTTCTTCTATTCAATTCAGCTTATTCTTGTTCTAAGATATCACTTGTTCCTCAACTTGATGAATGTGATGATCCGTGACACTCATCATCATTCTCACCTATGAACGTGTGCCTGACAACCACTTCCGTTCTACCTTAGATTGAGTGGATATCTCTTGGATCCCTTAATCGGAATCTTCATGGTATAAGCTAGAATTGATGGCGGCATTCTTGAAAATCTGGAAGGTCTAAACCTTGTCTGTGGTATTCTGAGTAGGATTCAAGGATTGAATGACTGTGACGAGCTTCAAACTCGCGATTGTGGGGCGTTAGTGACAAACGCAAAAGAATCACTGGATTCTATTCCGACATGATCGAGAACCGACAGCTGAATAGCCGTGCTGTGACAGAGCGCATTGAACATTTTCACTGAGAGGACGGGACTATAGCCATTGACAACAGTGATGCCCAACATACAGCTTGCCATCGAAAGGAGTAAGAAGGATTGGATGAAGACAGTAGGAAAGCAGAGAGACGGAAGGGACAAAGCATCTCCAAACGCTTATTTGAAATTCTCACCAATGAATTGCATAAGTATCTATATCTTTATTTTATGCTTTATTCATAAATCATCTATAACCATTTGAATCTGCCAGACTGAGATTTACAAGATGACCATAGCTTGCTTCATACCAACAATCTCCCTGGGATCTTCGCTTACTCACGTAAGGTTTATTACTTGGATGACCCAGTGCACTTGCTGGTTAGTTGTGCGAAGTTGTGATAAAGAGTTGAGATTGCAATTGAGCGTACCATGTTGATGGCGCCATTGATGATCACAATTTCGTGCACCAAGTTTTTGGCACCGTTGCCGGGGATTGTTTGAGTTTGAACAATTGACGGTTCATCTTGTTGCTTAGATTAGGTATTTTTCAGAATTTTTAAGAATGAATTCTAGTGTTTCAAGGTGATGTTCTTATCATCACCAAAGCTGATTGATTTTCATCAATTTAGCTCTTGAATGTAATGTCCTTCTGAAGCTTGGCTAGCCATGTCTAATTTCTTTAGACTGAAGCTTTAGACTAACATTGCATGATTCCTGGAATTCTTATTAAAAATTTTGAATCTCTTTATTTTCTTCTCCATATAATTTTCGAAAAAACCAAAAAAAATTTACAAAATTCATAAAAACCAAAAATATTTCTTTCATTGAGTCTAGTGTCTCATTTTAAGTTTGGTGTCAATTGCATGTTTCTATTCTTCTAGCATTTTTCAAATTCCTTCATGTGTCTTCATTGATCTTCAAGTTGTTCTTGATGATTTCCTTGCTCTGATCTTTAAATTCTCTTGTCTTGCTTGTTTTGTTGTTTCTCATATGCATTCTCAATTTGTTAGTGTCAGTAGTATACAAACTTCTAAGTTTGGTGTCTTGCATGCATTGTCTATTTGATTTTAGTTGCATTTTTATTATTCCTCATTATTAAAAATCCATAAAATTTTTAATTGTGTCTTTTCAAGTCAATAATATAGAGAATTGAAGATTCAGAACATACAGCAGAGGAATTACACAGAAAAAGCTGGGCGCTTAAAACGCCCAGTGAGGAAGGAAAACTGGCGTTTAAACGCCAACCAGGATACCTGGCTGGGCGTTTAATGCCCAAAAGGGTAGCATTTTGGGCGTTAAATGCCAGAATGGATACCATTCTGGGCGTTTAACGCCAGGATGGCACAAGAGGGAAGATTTTGTTTTTAATTCAAAATTTTTTCAAGTTTTCATAATTTTTCAAAATCAAATCTTTTTCAAATCATATCTTTTCAATCATAT
>NC_029780.3:48387254-48389999 GCF_000817695.3 Arachis duranensis
TTTCAAGTATGTTGCCTTTTCTGTTGAGAAAGGTTTAATGTCTGAATCATATCTTTCAAATTTCTTGTTAGCCAAGTCATTAATTTTCAAAATCAAATCTTTTTTTAATTATTTTTCAATCATATATTTTCAATCATATCTCTTTAAAATCATAACTTTTCAATCATATCTTTTTAATCACATCTTTTTCAAAATAGTTTTCAATCATATCTCTTTGATTTCCAATTTCAAAATCTTTTTCAAAATCACTTTATTTCTTTCTCAATCTTAGTTTTCGAAAATCAATTACCATTTTTTCAAAATTTATTTTAATTAATTCACTTTAATTTTCGAAAATTTCTTCCCTTCTTCTCACATCCTTCTATTTATGGACTAACACTCCTCCTCAATGCACAATTCGAACTCTATCTCTCTTGATACGTTCGAATTCTTCTACCTTCTCCTTCTATTCTTCTTTTCCTCTGACACATCAAGGAATCTCTATACTGTGACATAGAGGATTCCATATTTTCTTGTTCTCTTCTCTTTCATATGAGCAGGAGCAAAGATAAAGGCATTCTTGTTGAAGCTGACCCTGAACCTGAAAGGACCTTGAAGCGAAAACTAAGAGAAGCTAAAGCACAATTTTCTGTAGAGGACCTAATAGAAATCTTCAAAGAAGAGGACATGGCAGCCGAAAACAACAACAATGCCAACAATGCAAGGAAGGTGCTAGGTGACTTTACTGCACCTATTCCCGACTTCTATGGGAGAAGCATCTATATCCCTGCCATTGGAGCAAATAACTTTGAGCTTAAGCCTCAATTAGTTTCTCTAATGCAACAAAATTACAAGTTCCATGGACTTCCATCGGAAGATCCTCATCAGTTTTTAGCTGAGTTCTTGCAAATCTGTGACACTGTCAAGACTAATGGGGTTAACCCTGAGGTCTACAGACTTATGCTATTCCCTTTTGCTGTAAGAGACAGAGCTCGGATATGGTTGGACTCACAACCTAAAGAAAGCCTGAACTCTTGGGAAAAATTCTCAACCTAAAGAAAGCCTGAACTCTTATGAAAAGCTAGTCAATGCCTTCTTGGCAAGGTTCTTTCCACCTCAAAAATTGAGTAAGCTTAGAGTGGAAGTCCAAACTTTCAGACAGAAGGAAGGTGAATCCCTTTATGAAGCTTGGGAAAAATACAAACAATTGATCAGAAAGTGTTTGTCTGACATGCTTTCTGAATGGAGTATCATAGATATCTTCTATGATGGTCTATCTGAACTGTCCAAGATATCATTGGACAGCTCTGCTGGAGGATCTCTTCATTTGAAGAAGACGCCTGCAGAAGCTCAAGAACTCATTGAAATGGTTGCAAATAACCAATTCATGTACACTTCTGAAAGGAATCCTGTGAACAATGGGACAAATCAGAAGAAAGGAGTTCTTGAGATTGATACTCTGAATGCCATATTGGCTCTGAACAAAATATTGACTCAGCAAGTCAATATGATTTCTCAAAGCCTGTCTTGAATGCAAGCTGCACCAGGCAGTACTAAGGACGCTTCATCTGAAGAAGAAGCTTATGATCTTGAGAACCCATCAATGGAAGAGGTGAATTACATAGGAGAACCTTATGGAAACACCTATAATCCTTCCTGGATAAATCATCCAAATCTCTCATGGAAGGATCAACAGAGACCTCAACAAGGTTTCAACAACAATAATGGTGGAAGAAACAGGTTTAGCAATGGCAAGCCTTTTCCATCATCTTCTCAGCAACAGACAGAGAATTCTAAGCTGAGCCACTCTGACTTAGCAACCATGGTCTCTGATCTAATCAAAACCACTCAAAGTTTCATGACTAAAACAAGGTCCTCCATTAGAAATTTGGAGGCACAAGTGGGTCAGCCGAATAAGAAAGTTACTGAACTTCCTCCTAGTACTCTTCCAAGCAATACAGAAGAGAATCCAAAAGGAGAGTGTAAGGCCATCAACATGGCCGAACTTGGAGAGGAGAAAGAGGCAGTAAGCGCCACTGAGGAAGGCCTCAATGGACGTCCACTGGCCTCCATGAGTTCCCCAATGAGGAACCATGGGAATCTGAGGCTCACACTGAGACCATAGAGATTCCATTGGATTTACTTCTGCCATTCATGAGCTCTGATGAGTATTCTTCCTCTGAAGAGGACGAAGATGTCACTAAAGAGCAAGTTGCTAAATACCTTGGAGCAATCATGAAACTAAATGACAAGTTATTTGGTAATGAGACTTGGGAGGATGAACCCCCTTTGCTCACCAAAGAACTGGATAACTTGACTAGGCAGAGATTACCTCAAAAGAGACAGAACCCTGGAAAATTCTCAATACCCTGTACAGTAGGCACCATGACCTTCAAGAAGGCTCTGTGTGACCTAGGGTCAAGTATAAACCTCATGCCTCTCTCTGTAATGGAGAAGCTAGGGATCTTTGAGGTGCAAGCTGCAAAAATCTCAATAGAGATGGCAGATAATTCAAGAAAACAAGCTTATGGACTTGTAGAGGATGTTCTGGTAAAGATTGAAGACCATTACATCCCTGCTGATTTCATAGTCCTAGAGACTGGGAAGTGCATAGATGAATCCATCATCCTTGGCAGACCCTTCCTAGCCACAGCAAAGGTTGTGATTGATGTTAATAGAGGAGAATTGATCATTCAAGTGAATGAAGAATCCTTCGTATTTAAGGCTCAAGGATATCCCTCTGTAACCATGGAGAGGAAGCATGAA
>NC_029780.3:48390154-48391580 GCF_000817695.3 Arachis duranensis
CTTGCTGGCGTTTAAACGCCAGTAAGGGCAGCAAATGGGCATTTAACGCCCAGTCTAGCACCATTCTGGGCGTTTAACGCCAGAAAGGGGCACCAGACTGGCGTTAAATGCCAGGAAGGGGCAAGAAGCTGGCGTTAAATGCCAGAAATGGGCACCAACCCGGCGCTTAATGCCAGAATTGGCAGAAAGAGCATTTTTGCTCGCCACTTGGTGCAGTGATGAATTTTTCTTGACACCTCAGGATCTGTGGATCCCACAGGATCCCCATCTACCCCACCACTCTCTCTCTTCTTCACCCATTCACCAATCACCTCAACACCTCTTCCCCAAAAACCCCTCACCTATCAAATCCCACTATTCTCTTCACCACTCACATCCATCCTTCATAAAATCCCACCTACCTCACCATTCAAATTCAAACCACTTTCCCTCTCAACCCACCCATACAAGACCAAACCCTACCCCTCTCTCCACCCCTATATAAACCCATCTTCACTCCTTCATTTTCACACAACCTACACACTACTTCTCCCCTTTGGCCGAAACACAAAAGCCACCTCCATCTCCTCTATTTCTTCTTCTTCTACTCTCTTCTTTCTTCTTTTGCTCGAGGACGAGCAAACCTTCTAAGTTTGGTGTGGTAAAAGCATTGCTTTTTATTTTTCCATAACCATTTATGGCATCTAAGGCCGGAGAAACCTCTAGAAAGAGGAATGGGAAGACAAAAGCTTCCACCTCCGAGTCATGGGAGATGGAGAGATTCATCTCAAGGGTGCATCAAGACCACCTCTATGAAGTTGTGGCTATGAAGAAAGTGATCCCCGAGGTCCCTTTCAAACTCAAAAAGAGTGAATATCCGGAGATCCGACATGAGATCCGAAGAAGAGGTTGGGAAGTGCTTACCAACCCCATTCAACAAGTCGGAATCTTAATGGTTCAAGAGTTCTATGCTAATGCATGGGTCACCAAAAACCATGATCAAAGTGTGAACCCGGACCCAAAGAACTGGCTTACAATGGTTTGGGGAAAATGCTTAGATTTTAGTCCGAAAAATGTAAGGTTGGCATTCAACTTGCCCATGATGCAAGGAGATGAACACCCTTACACTAGAAGGGTCAACTTTGATCAAAGGTTGGACCAAGTCCTCATAGACATTTGTGAAGAGGGCGCTCAAAGGAAGAGAGATTCAAGAGGGAAGCCGGTTCAACTAAGAAGGCATGACCTCAAGCCCGTGGCTAGAGGATGGTTGGAGTTTATCCAACGCTCAATCATTCCCACTAGCAACCAGTCCGAAGTTACTATAGACCGGGCTATCATGATTCATAGCATCATGATTGGAGAGGAAGTAGAAGTTCATGAGGTTGTATCCCAAGAACTTTATAAGGTGGCGGACAAGTCCTCTACCTTGGCAAGGTTAGCCTTCCCT
>NC_029780.3:48391658-48391823 GCF_000817695.3 Arachis duranensis
GCCGCCATCACTAAGGTGGACCCGTTCTTTAATCTCCTTGTTCTTTATTTTTTCTGTTTTTCGAATTTTTATGCTTATGTTCATCTATGTTTGTGTCTTATTACATGATCATTAGTATCTTAGTGTCTATGCCTTAAAGCTATGAATGTCCTATGAATCCATCAC
>NC_029780.3:48392030-48393463 GCF_000817695.3 Arachis duranensis
GGCTCTTGAAAGAATGATGAAAAAGGAGACATGTTACTGAGAATCTGAAAAATCATAAAAATGATTCTTGAAGCAAGAAAAAGCAGTGAATACAAAAAAAAATATAAAAAAATAAAAAAATAAAATAAAATAAAATAATATAATATAATAATAAAGTTCTGATCCAAGGCTAAAAGAGTGTGCTTAAGAACCCTGGACACCTCTAATTGGGGACTCTAGCAAAGCTGAGTCACAATCTGAAAAGGTTCACCCAGTTATGTGTCTGTGGCATGTATGTATCCGGTGGTAATACTGGAAGACATAGTGCTTTGGGCCACGGCCAAGACTCATAAAGTAGCTATGTTCAAGAATCATCATACTTAACTAGAAGAATCAATAACACTATCTGGATTCTGAGTTCCTATAGAAGCCCATCATTCTGAATTTCAAAAGATAAAGTGAGATGCCAAAACTGTTCAGAGGCAAAAAGCTAAAAGCCCCGCTCATCTAATTAATACTGATCTTCATAGATGTTTTTGGAATTCATTGCATATTTTCTTCTTTTTATCTTATTTGATTTTCAGTTGCTTGGGGACAAGCAACAATTTAAGTTTGGTGTTTTGATGAGCGAATAATTTATACGCTTTTTGGCATTGTTTTTAGTATGTTTTTAGTATGTTTTAGTTAGTTTTTATTATATTTTTATTAGTTTTTATTTAAAATTCACTTTTCTAGACTTTACTATACGTTTGTGTGTTTTTCTATGATTTCAGGCATTTTCTGGCTGAAATTGAGGGACCTGAGCAAAAATCCGATTTAGAGGCTGAAAAGGACTGCAGATGCGGTTGGATTCTGACCTCCCTGCACTCGAATTGTGTGTTAAATGAAGCCCAATTAGCACGATCTCAATTGCTTTGGAAAGTAGACATCCTGGGCTTTCCAGCAATGTATAATAGTTCATACTTTGCCCGAGATTTGATGGCCCAAACAGGCGTTCCAAGTCAGCTCAAGAATTTTGGCGTAAAACGCCGGAACTGGCACAAGAATCGGAGTTAAACGCCCAAACTGGCACAAAAGCTGGCGTTTAACTCCAAGAAAAGTCTCTACACATAGAAGCTTCAATGCTCAGCCCAAGCACACACCAAGTGGGCCTGGAAGTGGATTTTTATGTCATTTACTCATCTTTGTAAACCCTAAGCTACTAGTTCTCTACAAATAGGACCTTTTACTATTGTATTTTCATCTTTTTGATCAATTTAGATCTGAGGATCATCTTGGGACGTCTAGTTCTTAGATCATGGGGCTGGCCTCACGGCCATGCCTAGACCTTGTTCTTATGTATTTTCAACGGTGGAGTTTCTACACACCATAGGTTAAGGTGTGGAGCTTTACTGTACCTCGAGTATCAATGCAATGACTATTGTTCTTCTATTCAATTCGGCTTATTCTTGTTC
>NC_029780.3:48393602-48403175 GCF_000817695.3 Arachis duranensis
ATTGAGTGGATATCTCTTGGGTTCCTTAATCAGAATCTTCGTGGTATAAGCTAGAATTGATGGCGGCATTCAAGAGAATCCAGAAGGTCTAAACCTTGTCTGTGGTATTCTGAGTAGGATTCAAGGATTGAATGGCTATTACGAGCTTCAAACACGCGATTGTGGGGCGTTAGTGACAGACGCAAAAGAATCACTGGATTCTATTCCGACATGATCGAGAACCAACAGCTCAATAGTCGTGCTGTGACAGAGCGCGTTGAACATTTTCACTGAGAGGATGGGACTGTAGCCATTGACAACAGTGATGCCCAACATATAGCTTGCCATGGAAAGGAGTAAGAAGGATTGGATGAAGACAGTAGAAAAGCAGAGAGACGGAAGGGACAAAGCATCTCCATACGCTTATCTGAAATTCTCACCAATGAATTGCATAAGTATCTCTATCTTTATTTTATGCTTTATTCATAAATCATCTATAACCATTTGAATCTGCCTGACTGAGATTTACAAGATGACCATAGCTTGCTTCATACCAACAATCTCCGTGGGATCGACCCTTACTCGCGTAAGGTTTATTACTTGGACGACCCAGTGCACTTGCTGGTTAGTTGTGCGAAGTTGTGATAAAGAGTTGAGATTGCAATTGAGCGTACCATGTTGATGGCGCCATTGATGATCACAATTTCGTGTACCATGTATACATGGAGAGGAAGCATGAAAAGCTTACCTCAGTACAGAGTCAAACAAAGCCCCCACAATCAAACTCTAAATTTGGTGTTGAGAGGCCACAGTCAAACTCTAAGTTTGGTGTTGAATCCCCACATCCAAACTCTAAGTTTGGTGTTGGGAGGCTACAACATTGACCTGATCACCTGTGAGACTCCATGAGAGCCCACTATCAAGCTATTGACATTAAAGAAGCGCTCATTGGAAGGCAACCCAATTTTTATTTATCTAATTTTATTTTTGTTTTATTGTTCTTTTATGTTTTATTAGGTTCATGATCATGTGGAGTCACGAAATAAATACTAAAATTAAAAATAGAATTAAAAATAGCAGAAGAAAAAGCACACCCTGGAGGAAGGGCTTACTGGCGTCTAAACGCCAATAAGGAGCATCTGGCTAGCGTTCAACGCCAAAACAGAGCATGAATCTGGTGTTGAACGCCAGAAACAAGCAGCATCCTAGTGTTTAAATGCCAGGAATACACCCTGAGGAGAGCTGGCGCTAAATGCCAGAAACAAGCATGGAACTGGCGTTCAACGCCAGAAACATGCTGCAAATGGGTGTTAAATGCCCAAAACAAGCATGAAGCTGGCGTTCAACGCCAAAAACAAGCATCAATCTGGAGTTGAACGCCAGGATTGCATGCAGAGGGCGTTTTACACGCCTCATTGGTGCAGGGATGATAATCCTTGACACCTCAGGATCTGTGGACCCCACAGAATCATCTCAGGATCTGTGGACCCCACAGGATCCCCACCTACCTCAACTCACCTTCTCTCCTCTTCACACAATCCAATAACACTCTTCCCCAAAAACTCTTCACCAATCACCTCAATCTCTCTTCCCTATCACCTCTTCACCACTCACATCCATCCACTCTTCCCCAAAAACCCCACCTACCTTCAAAATTCAAAATCCCTTTTCCCACCCAACCCACCCAATATGGCCGAACCTTAACCCCTATCCCTCCACTATATAAACCCCTCCATTCTTCTTCATTTTCACACAACACAACCCTCTCTTCTCCTCCTTGGCCGAAACACAACCCTCTCTTCCTTTCCTCCATATCTTCTTCTTCTTCATCTATTCTTTCTTCTCTTGCTAGAGGACGAGCAATATTCTAAGTTTGGTGTGGTAAAAGCAGAGCTTTTTTGTTTTTCCATAACCAGTAAAAGCAGAGCTTTTTTGTTTCTCCATAACCACCTATGGCACCTAAGGCCGGAGAAACCTCTAGAAAAGCGAAAGGGAAGACAAAAGCTTCCACCTCCGAGTCTTGGAAGATGGAGAGATTCATCTCCAAGGCCCATCAAGACCACTTTTATGAAGTTGTGGCCAAGAAGAAGGTGATCCTCAAGGTCCTTTTCAAACATAAAAAAATAAGTATCCGGAAATCCGACATGAGATCCAAAGAAGAGGTTGGGAAGTTCTGACCAACCCCATTCAACAAGTTAGAATCTTAATGGTTCAAGAGTTCTATGCCAATGCATGGATCACTAGGAACCATGATCAAAGTGTGAACCTGAATCCAAAGAATTATCTTACAATGGTTTGGGGGAAATACTTAGATTTCAGTCCAGAAAATGTGAGGTGGCATTCAACTTGCCCATGATGCAAGGAGATGCACGCCCCTACACTAGAAGGGTCAACTTTGATCAAAGGTTGGACCAAGTCCTTATGGACATATATGTGGAAGGAGCTCAATGGAAAAGAGACTCCAAAGGCAAGCCGGTTCAATTAAGAAGACTAGACCTCAAGCCTATGGCTAGAGGATGGTTGGAGTTCATCCAACGCTCCATCATCCCCACTAGCAACCGATCTGAAGTTACTGTGGATTGGGCCATCATGATTCATAGCATCATGAGCAAAACTCTGATAGAAAGCTGACAAAGGACTACTGATGCTATTGGATTCTGACCTCTCTGCACTCGAAATAGATTTTCTGGAGCTAGAGAACTCCAAATGCCACGCTCTCAACGGCGTTGAAAAGTAGACATCCAGGGCTTTCCCGCAATATATAATAGTCCATACTTTATTCGAGATTAGATGACGTAAACTGGTGTTCAACGCCAGTTCCATGCTGCATTCTGGAGTCAAACGCCAGAAACACGTCACGAACCAGAGTTGAACGCCAAAAACACGTTACAACGTGGCGTTCAACTCCAAGAGAAGTCTCTGCATGTGTAAAGCTCAAGCTCAGCCCAAGCACACACCAAGTGGGCCCCGGAAGTGGATTTTTGCATCAATTACTTACTTCTGTAAACCCTAGTAGCTAGTCTAGTATAAATAGGACATTTTACTATTGTATTAGACATCTTTGGATTAATTTTGGATTACCTTATGATCCTTTGATCACGTTCAGAGGGGCTGGCCATTCAGCCATGCCTGGACCATCACTTATGTATTTTCAACGGTGGAGTTTCTACACACCATAGATTAAGGGTGTGGAGCTTTGCTATACCTCAAGTTTTAATGCAATTACTACTATTTTCTATTCAATTCAGCCTATTCTTGTTCTAAGATATTTGTTGCACTTCACCATGATGAATGTGATGATCCGTGACACTCATCATCATTCTCACCTACGAACGCGTGACTGACAACCACTTCCGTTCTACCTTAGACCGAACGCATATCTCTTAGATTTCTTAATCAAAATCTTCGTGGTATAAGCTAGAATTGATGGCGGCATTCATGAGAATCCAGAAAGTCTAAACCTTGTCTGTGGTATTCTGAGTAGGATTCAAGGATTGAATGACTGTGACGAGCTTTAAACTCGCGATTGTTGGGCGTGATGACAAACGCAAAAGAATCAATGGATTCTATTCTGACATGATCGAGAATCGACAGATGATTAGCCGTGTTGTGACAGAGCATTTGGACCATTTTCACTAAGAGGATGGGATGTAGCCATTGACAACGGTGATGCCCTATATACAGCTTGTCATGGAAAGGAGTAAGAAGGATTGGATGAAGGCAGTAGGAAAGTAGAGATTCAAAAGGAGCACAGTATCTTCATATGCCTATCTGAAATTCCCACCAATGATCTACATAAGTATCTTTATCTTTATTCTATGTTTTATTTATTATTATTTTTGAAAACCAATATAATCATTTAAATCCGCCTAACTGAGATCTACAAGATGACCATAGGTTGCTTCATACCAACAATCTCCGTGGGATCGACCCTTACTCACGTAAGGTTTATTACTTGGACGATCCAGTGCACTTGCTGGTTAGTTGTGCGAATTTGTGAAGAAAGTGCTGAGTTAGTAGATGCGCATACCATGTTGAATGCCATTATTAGAGATCACAATTTCGTGCACCAGCCAGCTCTCCTTCAACTCTTCTGGAACTTGAACTTGGGCTTTCTGCCAGGCTTCAAGAGAATCGGGACAAGTCAGTAAACAGTGGGTAACCAATTCCTCTTCTTCCTCACACCTTGGGCATTTTGGATTTATGTTCGGAAACCTGGAGTGAAGCTTGCTCCGAACAGGTAACCCTTCATGCATGAATTTCCATATGAAGTTTTTAACTTTTGGATGATTTTTAAGCTTCCATATACTTGACCAAAGAGATTTGTTTCTACAAATTTCAGGAAGGAAGTCAATTGGAGGATGAAAAAATTGGAAGGCTACCCGGTATCCAAAATCCACTGAATATCCACCATTTTTCTCCTTCATCCAGGTAACTGAATCCTCTCCTTCATGAATTGTGGTGTTGAGAATTGATTCTGTGATATCGGTGCTGAAAAAATGTCTGATTTTTGTTTGGTCCCACTGTCTAGTTGGTAGGATTAACTCTGAGACTCAAACTGGTTTATAACTTGAATCTGTATTAGTAATTGGAGAAATTGCTAGGAAGTCCTTAACCCATGAATCTTCTTTAATCCGGATCAGTTGGCCCCCCTCCTACACTCCAGAGAATACCTTTTTCCAGTACTTTCCTGCCATCCAACACACTTCTCCAACTCCAGGATGGGTTATGGCCTGCCTGCGCTTCTAGGAATGTTGAGAATATGTGATATTTAGCCTTATAAACTTTGGAAATCAGAGAGTTTGGACGCGTCAAGAGTCTCCAACCTTGCTTGGCTAGCATTGCAAGGTTGAAGACTTTGAGGTGTTTGAAATTTAGCCCTCCCTGGCTCCTTGGCCTACATGAAATCTGCCAACCAACCCAGTGCATCCGCTTTTCAAAGGCTTTTTGACCCCACCAGAACTGTAGCATAGCCTTTTGTAGTTCGTCCAAGAGTGATTCTGGAAGTTTAAAACAGCTTAAAGTGTAGATAGGAACTGTCGATGCCACTGCTTTAATAAGGGTCTCTCTACCACTAGTGGATAGTAAACCCCTTTTTCAATGTTGAAGCTTTTTGTTAACCTTATCTTTTATGTAGTTGAAAGTTGTCCTTTTAGATCTCTGTATCACTGATGGCAGGCCTAAGTACTTATTCTGATTACCCACATGAGGAACTTAAAGGATGTTGGCTAAGCGATCTCGTAGTGGAATAGGTGTGTTCTTGCTGAAAAACGCTGACGATTTGTTCAGATTAACTATTTGGCCACTAACTTCTTCATATGTGTGTAAAATATGTATTAACCTCTGGCAATCTTCTTCTAAAGCTTTGCTGAAAAGAATCGAATCATCTACAAAAAATAGGTGACTCACTCTAGGACATATGTAATTGAGTCTCAACCCAGTAATTTCCTGCATCTGTTCTCCTCTGTGGAGCAGATGGGATAAACTCTCTGTGAAAAATAAGAAAAGATAGGGGGAAAGAGGGTCGCCTTGATGTAGCCCTCTGCATGGTTTGAAAAAACCTTAAGGTTGTCCATCCACAGTAACAGAATAAGAGACCGTCATCACACATTCTTTGATCCAAGTCAACCATTTGTCACAAAACCCCAATTTCTGCATCACAGCCCACACAAAAGACCATTCCACTCTGTCGTAGGCCTTACTCATATCTAGTTTCAGGGCGAAATCACATTCTCCATACGTCTTATTTTTCAGAAAATGCATAAATTCATGCGCTATTAAGACATTATCACTAATTAGTCTGCCTTTAACAAAAGCACTTTGAGAATCGCTGATCACTCTATTCATGACCAGTTGCAATCTATGCACTAGTATCTTAGATGTGATATTGTAGAAAACGCTACTCAGACTTATAGGACGAATTTGATTCATAGACCTAGCATTATCAACTTTTGGAATAAGACAAATATGAGTATGATTAAATGCCTTTAGGATTTTACCTCCTGAAAAGAAGCTTCTTACTGCTAGAATCACATCCTTTTGTATAATCTCCCAAAAATATTGAAAAAATTTTGCTGTGAATCTATCATCTCCCGGGATAGAGAACGGGTTGATAGAGAATGCAGCATTCTTGATTTCATCATCTGAGATAGGCCTGACAAGTGTTCTATTAGTGGCAGCAGTAATCTTTCCTGGAATACCTGCAATTTCCCCTGCTGGATCTCGCATATTACTTGAGGTAAAAAGTTTAGAAAAATAGTGCTGAGCCGTATTTGCAATTCCTTCTACATCTTCTGCTATGTTGCCCTCTTCATCTTCCAAGTGGTGAATCTTATTTCTTCTATTCCTTGCTTTATATTTGGAATGGAAGAATTTTGTATTTTTATCTCCCCATTTCAGCCACTAAACCCTCGATTTTTCTCTCCAGAACCGTTCTTCTCTTACCAACTCATCCTCCAGCTCTGCTTCCAATATTCGAACATCAATCGAATCAGCCAGAATTCCTTTACTAGATTCTGCAGCAAGTCTGGTTTTTATGCTTTAGATTCTGGTTAGTGAATTCGACGAGAAATTTTTCTGCCATTCTACTAACTTGTGTCTGTAGTGCTTTAATTTTCTAGCAAGCCTGAACATAGGGGAACCCTCAATCTCATGCTTCCAAGCTTGCTTGATTAGGTTAACTACGTCTTCATTCTCGCACCACCTTTCTTGGAATCTGAACCTCCTCTTATTTTTCCTCATTTGTCGTTCTTCACACAGTAATAAAGGCCTGTGGTCTGAACCAAAATCTTCCAAATGAGTGACATATGCATTTGGAAATTCTTCTCTCCAGCTCCTACTAACCAACATCCGGTCCAACCTCTCCCTAATTAGGTTCCCTCTAAACTGCCTATTGCACCATGTAAATTTTTCTCCTTCATATCCTAAATCCATTAGATTTCCAGAATTAGTGAAGTCATTAAAGTCCTGGATAGATGTATTTGATTTGGATCTGCCGCCTTCCTTTTCATGGTGAGTCGTGATTGCATTGAAGTCCCCCATGATTATCATTTTGTTGTTGCTTACACCAATTAATTAGTTTATTTGATTGAACTTATCTCTTCTTTTTGCTTCATCAGTGTCCAAATACACACCAAAAACCTCCCTTATCGATTCTTGTTGCTGGCCCCGGCACCTAAAATGGATATAGAAGTTATCTCGGTTTAGGATTTGCACATCCACTTCGTCCTTCCATGCCACCACCAATCCACCTGACAATCCTATTGGTTCCACTATGTAGAAAGAGGGAAACCCAATCTTCCTCATAACTCCTTCAACTTTCGACATACTATTTTTTGTTTCACATAGAAATAGTACATCGGGAGAATGAGACCTAACGATCCCTTGAATGTTGTGAACTGTCAGGGGTTTCTCCAAATCCCGACAGTTCCACATCATCAGTTTCATACCTCCTGGGGTGCCATATGTTGGGTGACACCCTCTCCCATTTCAGATGGTATACTGACATCTTGGCACAACTTTTTACTACTTGCATTATTTTCCTCCTCCTCTGATCTTCTTTCAGACCCCAACACTGAATTGACTATACCCTTTCTTGCTAGGTGTTTCAAGTTCTGTCTTCTAATTGGCTTCTTACCATTTGTATTAGTAGTTTTACTGCTCAAAACCCTGCATTCCTCTGTATTGGGGCTGGATTAAATTTTCTGCATCAAGAGTACCTTCTTTACCTCTTTGTTCAAATCTTTCCATATTGTCCGCACCATCCTCTTTTTCTCCTCTTTCCCCCTCCTGAGATTCTTCCCTTCTTGGAACACTCTCTATTTCTCTAATTCGAGAGTTGTCATCTTGAACCGATAGACTAGCAAACCCTCTTATTAGACTAATAAGAGTTGGTTTTTTAGTCTTGTGCTTTTCCGCCTCTGGATTTGCAGCAGTGTTTGGGTTTTGCTTCTCCTTTTTCTGGTCCACTCTCCACCCAGTCTGCTCAGCACGAAGCCATACCCCCCCACATCTCCTCTCTATTTTCACCAGCTACTGAGGCTTCTAGGTAATTGCTGCATGTTCTAACTTCATGACCGATATATCCACAGTAATGACCAAAATTTCCAATCCTCTCATACTGGAGCTTTAAGTCAGTCACTTTATTATTGCTGCCCACAATTTTGAGACATCTTCTTAAGGGTTTTGTGATATCCAGCAAAACCTGAATCTTGAGAATTCTCTCGTCTTTCCTTCGCATCGTGAACAGATCAACATCTAAGACCCTTCCCAACGCCTCCCCCACCTTCTTTCCCAGATTTTTCGTTTTGCAATGCTCTGGGCCTCCCCACAATTGTACCTAGATAGGGACATGAATGAACGCTTCTTCCTTTATCTGCAGGTCTTCCTCCCATCTTCTCAGGTTCAAAATATAGTTCTTAAAGAGTCAAGGTGCTCCCTTTTCGACTCTAATCAAATCTATCTCTTTATCAAAGAAAAATTGAAAAACATTGCCTCTATGGTTCAAAACCTTAAATCCATCTGGTTGTCTCCAGATAGCTGTAAGAGCTGCTTCCAGAGTTTCAGAACTAAACTCTCTGTCCACCAATAATCTGCCAACCAGACTTTTCGAACGTTTCTCTACTCCTTCTTATATATCCTCATTATCAAATCTCACTACCATCTCCTCCTCACTCCCTGCCGAAACAGGGTTAAACAGACCTGAAGGAAACGAGGCAACAGGCGCTGCCATTATTGTCTAGAAGGACCTAGTGAATGACTCACAAAATTAGGATTTCTCCTAAACTCTAGCAGAGCACTCAACAAATCCTAGATTCAGGGCACTTGGATAAGTTATTCAAAATTTGTGTCTACAAGAGAATTCTCCTTTAAAAATTGAAGAATGTTAAAAAATTATTAAAAATTATTATTTTTTATTAATAATTAGTTATTAATATTTAAAAATATAGACTAAAGTTATTATTAGATTATTAAATTAAAAAATTAAATTAATGACTAAAAATAATAAATTTTGACAACTCTTTAGTATTTTTCTTAAACATTAAACGGTGTTGAATAACTAAAAAAAAAAAAACTAAACCATTGAAGAAGAATCTTGATTTCTCACTTATTTTCTTTTTATATATATTATTGCATAAAATGAAGGGAATAAACATCAACCTAATTTAATTTTGTTAATTATAATTGGACGTGGTATAATTTTGTTAACTATATGTGGTATAAAATTTTATTCATATTTAATACCTAATACTGAGACCGAATGGGTTATTTGACACTCAAAAAATTAACATAAATATCATTTCTAAACGAAAGTAGTAAAACTAAAACATCACTCGTAGAAATTATTTAAAGAAAGAAATATGAACCAACATAAGACTCCAAAGTCAGGTAAATATAAATATATATAATTTCTAAAAAAACAAAAATGATAAGGCATGAAAGCTTCGAAAGTATCGACCCTTTAGCTTTCTAACAATCTCCAATAGTTTATTAGCACCATCAAAGATCAAATAATAGTCCCCACAAGAAACTTTATTTATTTATTTATTTATTTATTTATTATTATTATTATTATTATTATTATTATTATTATTA
>NC_029780.3:48403320-48471809 GCF_000817695.3 Arachis duranensis
TTATTTAGTTGGGTATTGAGAAAGAACTCAATTCATAGAAATACGAATTGTACAACCTGAAGAGAAAGAAAGAGAAGGAAAAGCGGTCAATTTTTTGGTAACAGAAGCCGAACAGAGTCTCTATAGGGTTTTCGGAAACGTGGTGCGTTTTGAAGAGTGGTATCCACCGAACGAATATTCCTTTGGTTATTCCTTTCTTCCATAACTCAGCATATTGTGTCTCTTTCTCACCCATTTCCATTTGATGAAAAGTGAAAACACAACATTCCACAATAAACCGTTTTTTTTTCTTTCTTCATACTACTATACTAGATACATTTCCACAAAGTTTCCTAAAAAAACTTTTGTTAAAGGCATATAATTTAAAATGAAAAATTATACTGTATAAATATAAGAGTATTTATTTTTTGGTGATATACTGAATAAGAGTATGACTGAATTAGGAAAACTAAACTAATTAAAATAATGCATCATTAAAAATAAGCTAAAAGCATATGTTAGAAGGAATTTTTTATGGTGTCTAAATTTTACTCATAACTTACATAAAAAATGAGTTCTATCTTATTCTATCTCTACTTTTAGGTAAATTAATTAGACACAATTTTTATAGGTATAACAAAATTTCCTATGTTAAAATATCTCCTCCAACTTTTTAATGAATAATAAATTGTTAGTTAGTTTCATTATATGCAAAAACCGTGTTATTTTATTTTATATTTTTGGTTGATAAAGTAAAAACATGTCACTCTTAATTATTTAGGAAACATATACTCTAGAATCTAATAACTTTTATTGCTTGCTTATCTAATAAAATCATAGCAATGTAATAACTTAAAAATTTTCTCAAATTAATGTTAAATTGTTTTGTGGTTAAATAATGGCAAATGCTAATGTATTTTGGAAAAAATAAAGAGTGTATGCATCGGTTTTTGAATTTTAAATTTTAAATTTTAAATTTTAAATTTTAAGTATTAATCCTAAATTTTAAATAAACTCTGACTCTCTATATTTAAATTCTAAATTTAAACTCTAAATTTAAATTATTTATATAAAATATAATAAATGAAGGGTTAACATTTATTTATTTCATAAATGTACATTACTTCTTATTTCATAAGGAATATATTAAGGATGAGCCTTAAATAATTAATGTAAACAAAATAGAAATATCAAGATGATATTTTTGTTTTTGGGTGACTAAATACAAAGATAATACGAAAGAATATAATTATAATATAGGAAACAGAAAAAAAAATATGAACCTAAATGAAAAATAATTAGTGTTTGATTATCTTTCCGCAGAGTGATTATTTATTTTTATTAAGATTAAAATTTTTGTTCCGTATAAAAAAATGAACTCATTTTGGTTTCAGTGTTATTTTTTTTTTTAAAATATTTGGTTTTAGTACATATTATTAATTAGTTAAACATTATTAACATGCGTCATAACATGTCAGTATTTAAATATAAATTTAATGCGAATTACAACGAACAAATAAATAATATTTACAACGAGAAAAGAATTATACAAACCTATTATCTAATGAACCATATATATTAAGTATGTATAGAAAAAATTAGTTACCAAACTATCAATTAATTATTTATATATTAGAATATAAAATATATATTAAAAATATAAAAAATAAAAAACATTAATATTTATAATTCATGATGACGATCTTTTCTAATATGAAAATAACATTTTTTATTTTAATACAGAAATATAAGTTATATATAATATTTCTCATATTATTTCTTTTTTCTGAATATTTAAAAAATTATAATTAACTTTTAGATTTAATGAAAGAAAAACAAGATTTTTTAGACTTAATAAATTTTGAACTCTTTACATACATAATGATTTAGCAAACAAAACACAATATAAAAAAAAAAATCTGACTCATGAAGCAGGCAGGGTAGGTTTGTTAAAATTTGTTTTCTTCTTGTTAATTCTATTTGATTTGAAAAAGTTAAAATATTTAAAACACCTATACTAAAATAAAATATATATTAAAAATAAATTAAATTATATATGTATTTATATATATATAAAATAGATAATTTAATGACTGATTTTTGTATTTCCACATTAAAAACTAAAAATATAAAAGTAGTCTCTTTCATGAGTTAGTTTCTGTCTATAAAAGCGGAAGAAGCTTAACAAGGTCTGGGCAAACCTCAAAAAACAGAACAACCCAGAAAGGAAAGAAAGAAAGAATGTGTTCATCGGTGAAGGGGCAATACGAGATAAGCGAAGAAATAGGGAGAGGGCGTTTCGGCACAATATACCGGTGCTACGACGTCGTTTCAGGAGAAGCATACGCCTGCAAAGTAATCGACAAATCAATCCTAGCAGACGAAACGGACCAGCAGTGTATACTTAACGAACCGAAGCTGATGTCACTCCTAACCCCTCACCCTAACATCCTCACTATCCACAACGCCTTCGAAGACGACCGCTCTCTCTCTCTCATCCTCGACCTCTGCCTTCCCCTCACCCTCCTCGACCGCCTAACTGCCTCAACTGTCACTCCATTCCCCGACGCCTGCCACGTCATCACCCAGCTTCTAGAAGCCGTTTCTCACTGCCACCGCAGCGGCATCGCGCATCGCGACTTGAAGCCCGAGAATATTCTCTTTGATTCCAGAGACATCTTGAAGCTCGCCGACTTTGGCTCCGCCGAGTGGTTCGCCGGCGATGGTGGGGGTCTGATGAGCGGTGTGGTGGGGACGCCGTATTACGTGGCGCCGGAAGTGTTGATGGGGAGGGAGTATGATGAGAAAGTTGATGTGTGGAGCTGTGGAGTTATACTTTACATGATGTTGGCCGGTGCGCCGCCGTTTTACGGTGATTCCGCCGTCGAGATTTTCGAGTCTGTTCTTCGAGGGAACTTGAGGTTTCCGCCGAGGCTCTTCCGGAATGTGTCGCCGGCCGCCAAGGATTTGTTGCGGAAGATGATATGTAAGGACCCTTCTAGGAGGATCTCCGCCGAACAAGCCTTGAGTGAGTCTTTTAACTTTTTGTTTCTTTGAAAATCCCACTAACTTTGTTCTCTTCGCTACAGGGATGTGAGATCTAATTAATCTTATATATCATATACACTTTCGAATATATAGTGATATTATGCCTTTTCTTACGGGTTTGAATTTGGTGTTAACTTTCGCTTTGATTTTTCGTACATGCAGGGCACTCATGGATCTTGAGGGGAGGTGAGAGTGAGGCAGCTGAACTAACTTGAGTGTAAGATTTTTGAGTTAATGCAACGGAAGAAGATGAAGAAGTCACAAAATACATATAATAAGCTCCTTGTTATAGTTGCAAGTATAGCTAATTTTGTCCCTAAATCTATAATGTTTCTCGCTATGTGGTAGTTGTGAATGAATAAAGTCTACTAGTAGTACTACTGGAGGCAGAGGAAACAGAGCACCTTCTTGTAAATTCGAGTGATGCTTGTAGATTTCCTTCGGGTAGCGGAATCTGGGTGAGGCTCTAAGTATGAAACTATGAATTGAGAATCTAGGTTTTCTGTTTTTGGCCTCTCATGTAAAGATAACATGAAAGTGAGAAAGGCAAGGAGTGAGATCTGCAACTCAAACTACCTCCTAATAATGAATGAGAGGAGTTTGATGCTGTCTCTTCAGTCTTCACCCTTTTTTTTGGGTAGTAGTAGTATAGTATGTAAATATAATAATTTTGAATGTAAATGTCCTCTTTCATCTTCTAAATTATATGGCTTCAAATCCTTCAATTTTCCTTTATTAGACTACTATGTTTTGGCATGAACATCTTTAAGATTCTGCTCTGCTTAATTAGTTTAGGATATAAAAGGGTTAAACTAAAAAAACTACAGCTCGTTTTAGAATATAACTAGTTTACTTCTTTTTGTAAATAAGTATGCTATGCAGGCATAATATAAGTCTAAGTTAGAGTATGAAGTAAAACATTTGAATATAGTGTTGTCATGTGAAGGGGAATTTGTTGGAAACAATATTAGAAAAACTAGAATAAAATGTGGAAGTCAAGTCTCAGCTCTAATGAATGATCATTATCATGTACTTGCGGATATGACACACTGTTGCCGTTAAAATCCGGTGCATAAGGATGTCACCTTTTCTGTTGTTCTTATTTGTACTCATTAAATTACATGAAATTACGCAAAGAATAAATGAATGAGAAGTATTGGGAAGTTAATAAATTTTGTAATTTATAGTCATTAGTTAATTATTATTAATATTTTTAATAGTATAAAATTATATCTAATGATATGTGAGTGTTTATTTTTCTTTTACTAATTAAATGTTAGTTAAATTTTAATAGAACTGCTGGTTTCATAGATTTTTCCTAAATGAATAATCAATTAATAAAGATCATGGATTAGATTTTGTATCCTCAACAAAACGCAATTTTACATTTTATAGGGAGCAGCTTGGATTTATCATTTATTTTATCAAAGCATTTTAATTTCAGTACAAAAGGACAAAATGAAAGGAAATGTCACCATTATGATGGAAAACTTTGCTCTTATTTACCCACGAATTATGCTGTGAGAAAGGGTGCCTTATATTGCTTTTGTTGTGTCTTTGCAACTTTTTTTGTCTGCTTTTCTTTTTCTTTTTTCATTTGAAATTTGAATAATTTGTGCGACAAGATATCAAAACTCCAAGTGGGCTTCTCACCGCCTTGCTTTTGTTAATAGTTTAATACTACTCTTTCATTAGAGATTAAAGAAAAATATTATTTAAGTAAATTAATATAATGGTATAGATAAAGAATGAGATGATAAGCAACGAAAAAAAAAATGCCTCGTCTGTGTTATTTACTATTTAGCATGTCATATCTTAGACTTAGTTACCTCAACGTTTAAACTGTATGTTACATGGTATTTGACAAAAGCAAGTTTAATAAAGGAACAAAATATACACGTTTCAAATTTATAGGTACTAATACCTAAATTTCCTTTTCTCAAGACTGAAAGCAAAAAAGAAAAATGCATGGATGAAAGAATAAAAACATATTTAGTTTATTTTAATACAAATTTTTGCAAATACTAATACAGCAACCTTCCTTAGAAAATAATGTGTCATTAGAGTTCAATAAATGAGTAGCTTTTTTTACTAAAAAAACATACATAGTCCATTTGAAATTTAAAAAGAAATATGTAACTTAATTTGATTAACATGTTATTTTTTTAAATTTCAATTATTTATACAAAATAAATAAATAAATTGTCTACTTAGTAAAATAATTAAATATACTAAAATAACTGCCATTAAACATATGTATATATCTATTATTCATACTCTAACCTATAATTCAAAGTCAAACTTAAAATAATTAAGGCCCAAAATAACTAAGGCATTCTCCCTACATGCCTGACCTCCTTTGTACGACTTGATTTTCAGAATCTTAACTGCACCTATAAACATGCTCACATATTAAAATATGAGATCTCAACAATTCTTAGATAAAAGGAGAGAATAATCACCCACTATGATATGTGGATAAGTTATAGAAATATTACTTATTTTTTCTACTATAAATACCGTACCAAACTTAGGTATTTCTCAACTCTATCCTACACAAAATCTGCCTAAAACCTTTACTAACTTAAGCATCGAAGTCCCTTGTAAGTACCACCCCCGTTTTCACCCAAAGAACTCGAACGACTCCATCACATAGGAGGAGACGTCAGCATCATTAAAAAGGAGTTTGGACCTTACGTTCAGGCCCAAATCACCAATTTCAGGTAATCTTTGGAATATTAATGTCGTTGCCAAGGACCTAGAGTTCAACATCCAACCATGGCGAATAATTACCCAGGAGATGGACACACAACATCCGAATCAGAACACCTAGAAGAAGAACAGATCAACGATGATCGAGCACTTGTTATCCCTCTACAGCAAAATAGAAGGATTGACGAAGGAAGAGATGAAAACGAACAAAGAGGACGAAGATTAGGATCTGAAGTCTATAGACCTGGGGGTTCTAGAGATAGAGACACAACAGAGCTAATAGGATTACTCCATGGACATCAAGGTCGGTTGGAGAAGCTCGAGGTTAAGCTAAATCTACGACGAGAAGTAAGACGACGTAGGGAGTTGGAAGATAAATTGGCAAAATTGTAATCCAACCTCAAAGGTAGGAGATCTCGGGTTGAGCAAGAAACCACACCCTTGGGGAATGAAGATGCATTCTCATAAGAGTTCATGCGAGCAAAAGTCCCCAGAAATTTCAAGAGCCCAGACATGGACCTCTGCGATGGTACGACCAACCCCGACATCACCTGAGCAATTTCAAAAGTCGAATGTATTTGGCTAACGTCTCAGATGCAACTCGGTGCAAAAAATTACCGACTACCTTAACTAAGGCGGTATTGAAGTGGTTCGACAGTCTCCCTCCCAGGTTCGGTCACCTGTTTTAATGACTTGGCAAGAAACTTCCTCATCCAATTTTCCATCTAAGAGGACAAAGCCAAGCATGCCCCAAGCCTCTTAGGTGTCAAACAAGAGGTCAGGGAGTCCCTTAGGGCGTACATGGAAAGGTTCAACAAGGCATGCTTGGAAATTTAAAGCTTTCCCACTGAAGCAACTATCATAGGGCTCATCATTGGCCTTAGGGAAGGTCCTTTCTCATAATCCATATAAAAAAAGAATCCAATCTCATTGTACAAGATCCAAGAATGAGATGAAAAGTATATCAACATGGAGAAAACTACACAGCCGAGGAAGCCCACGTTAGGACAAAGCAGTCAACATCAGTCTAAAGGAAAATAAAAAAAATCAAAGAAGAACGAACAGTACAACTTGGACAGGCCTCGAAGATACCATTCCTACACTCTTCTACGAGTCTCCTTGGTCGATGTCTATAGAAAAATATGCCACACTGAGAAAATATCACCTCCTAGGGCCATTCAGAGCAAGAAAGTGGGAATCAGTCAGAATATTGTTAATACCACAAAATTTAGGGCAATTCCACAAATGATTTCTATGATTTGAAGAACGTAATTGAAGAGCTAGCCTAAGAAGGGCAGTTGGATAAATATCATGCTCGGAAGTCAGATGAAACCAGTAAGAGAAAAAGAGAAGAGGAAGACAGAGGAAAGCGAAAACGACCATAAAGGATCCTTGAGAGACACATCCACACGATCGTTGGTGGCTTCACAAAGTCCTCTCGCAAACGACATTTGAAGGAACTCTACCAGGTCAGAGAAGATGAGAAAACACCTGACCTACGCGATAGCTTTCACAAAGGAAGATGCTGATGATCCAGTTTTGGTAACAATAATCTTAGCCAATGCAAAACTTCACAAATCCTAGTAGATTAGGGAAGCTTGATGCATGTGCATCAAGAGTTATTTTTCTATGTTATTTTATATAGAAAGTCAATGAATTATGCTCAATTATAAAGTGTTTTAGGGCTTAATTTGAATACTACTTTGTTGCTTTAAGTTTATGAATTTTGTAGGAAATGTTAGAAAAAGAAGTAACAAAAGCAATAATAGAAGAATCACTTAAGCAACACTTCTTGAGCAACATTTCTAGAGACAAAATGGAGTTTTGCTAAGCCTCTTGTAGAAGTTAAACAAGTCAAGTGATGCAATCTTCAGGGGCTTAAATTGGAGCTCTAAAATGGCATCTCCAACGCCATCTTTAATGGCGTCTCCAACGCCAATCATCACACTCCCAGGGACCTTCAAAGTGGCGTCTCCACCTTCACCCAATTGACACCTCTAAAGCAATTCCTTAGAGGCCAATTTTTTGCAACAATGTGGCATCTTAAACGCTGTCCTTCTTCACCAATTTGGTATCTCCAACGCCACTCCCTGGAAGCCAAATTGAAGCAACAACGTGGCGTCTCCAATGGCACTTTGTGAAGCATCTCCCTCCACAAATGCCTTCGAGCTTCAAGGCTGATCCAAGGTAATGAAATTGGCGTGCTAGAAGCCATATTTGGCGCCTTAAACTCCCCTAACAAAGTATACTTTCAGGACTTCGTTTGGAGCAAGATTTTGAGCTCCAATTTGGCTTTTAAATTAGCATCTAACATGCCAAACTATGCACTCTCATGCATGTAAATTTCAAGTCATATCTAATGCTCATCAAACCCAACTAATCAAGCCCACAAACATCAACACAATAACTCACAAGGCTCAGATCCAAAAAGAGGAAGGAATATCATTAGGAAGAGTTAGTTAGGAAATGCATTGGATTATAATTTGAGTTTGATTTTGAATTTGA
The DNA here is from genome assembly GCF_000817695.3 of Arachis duranensis. NCBI lineage: Eukaryota > Viridiplantae > Streptophyta > Magnoliopsida > Fabales > Fabaceae > Arachis > Arachis duranensis. The sequence goes on from NC_029780.3 coordinate 48,411,565, forward strand.
ATTTGAGAATAGGGATACTTGTATAAATGGGGTTTCAAACACTTCATTCGGGGGGCACATTTTACTTCTTTCATACCCATTTTGTAATTTTTTTAGCTATGAGTAGCTAATCCTCTCTTTCTTGGGAGAAAGAGCTCTGTTGAATTTCAATGGATTAATGTGATTGATTTTTCAACTTTAATTCATATTTCACTTGTTTCTTTAGAAAGAATTTTCATTTTTCATAAAGGATCTAAATCTATCAGGAGATAATTTAGATCCAAATTAGGTTTTATGATCAGTTGGAAAAGTGGATTCATGAAATCAAGTTTGAAAACTCTTTCTCTCAATTCTCATGATTATAGATTTGGATTTGATATGTGACGTTGAATCAATCCTATCTAGATCTTGAAGAATTGTGTGTTGATAACTCAGAGAATGTACTTCATCTCTTTCCATGAGCAATTGATCTAGTAAAGAGAAATTGAATTAGCAAGGAATTGAAATTCAATTACTTATGATTTGCCAAGAGATCATTGATTGTATGCTTGAAATGGAGATGAGAGCTATTGATCCTAACAACTCAATATCTCTCTACCCCAGTGTTATTTCCATCATTATCTTCTTATCTTGCTTTAGAATTGCCTTTAATTGATGCATTTACGTTGATTCTCTTTTCTTGCACTTTACTATTGCTTTAATTCACCTTAATTCTTACCATTTACATTCCAGTTATTTACATTCTTGCAATTTAAATTCCAACCATCTACATTCCTGTCATTTACATTCAAGTCATTTATTTCTTTCTCAAGTTATTTAAAATCCAGCCAATATTACAAATTGTTAATCATCCAAATTTGAATCATCTAATTAGAATAATCAATTGATCCTTGCTTTCTTAATCCATTAATTCTCGTGAAAATGATAACCCAGTCACTATGGTATTACTTGATGTGACTTGGTGCACTTGCCGATGAGTTAAGCATAGAAATCTAATTTCATGCGATCAAGTTTTTTGCGCCATTTCCGCGGATCAATTGTGATTAACAAACTACCGGTTGATTGATTACCTTTGTTAGACACTTTTTCTTTTTTTTGTTCTAGTCATTTATTTGCTTTTATTTCTTTCTTTTCTTTTATTACTTAACTGTTTGTGTTATTGCCTCACTAAGGATTTTCTTAACCGTGACATGGGAAATCCCAATTTTTCTGTATCTTGGTGATTTTGTTTTTACAGAGTAATCAAGGAATGATGGAGTTTGTATCACCCTTTGAGCAAGTAAATTACATGGGATAATTTTTACCACCACAAAATGATTCATGCTTCCATGAATGGAGGGACTATCTGAATTGTGATTGGGAATGTCAAGAACAAGGAATGATAGAGCTTAAACAAGTAAACCACAAGGAATACTTCTCAGGGCCACAAAATAATTCATATTTCTATAAATGGAGCAACTATCCAAATTGTGGTTGGGAAATTCAAGACCAAAGAGATTTTAGTGTTCCATATCTCATCCATCAAGAGCCATCATCTCTTAATCGTGCCATGGAAAAACTATAGCAAACAATGGATACTGTTCATACCCTGTCCAAAGAATAAAAGCCAGGTCCAATAAGGAAAAAGGGCCCAACCCAAAGGGGTAGCCTCCACCATATACCCGACCTCTTTAAGAAGGTCGGGCACAATGCAGGGAGCCAGGTCTACTTGTCTAGACAAGTAAATGCCTCCTCGAATCTCTCCAACTATCTCTATCTTTCCTAAAAGATAGATCCAAACAAACTCCCAAGAAAAAGGGAACGATTATCCATCAATAAAGGTGGAACTACTTTAACAAAGGTGGTTATCAACTCTACTATAAATACACTGACACTTCTCAGGTATACACACATTCTATTCTACAAAACTCTACTTAAAACCCTTGCTAACTTAAGCATCAGAGTCTCTTGCAGGTACTACCCCCACCTCCACATGAAGAACTCAAACAGCAGTACCTCATCCTGAGAACAAGTCGAATGCTGCCCTATAACAAGTCTAGACCTCACGTTCAGGCCCAAATCAACATTTTAGGTAACTCTTAGATTATTGGCAACGTTGTCGAGGACCTGGAATTCAACCCTTGATAATGGTGGATGGCTAATACAAAGACGGTCACACGGTGTTTGAATCAGAATCTGAGCCCCGCCAGGATACCTTCACCATGGGAAAGAATGCATGTTCCACATGGAGAAGGGACATCGAAAAACCTCCAGCCGAGGTGAATCCAATCAGAGGTGCATCTATCAGAAGATGAAGAATGATGAGCAGATAATTTATACGTGTTTTGGCATTATTTTTATATAGTTTTTAGTATGATTCAGTTATTTTTTAGTATATTTTTATTAGTTTTTAAGCAAAATTCACATTTCTGGACTTTACTATGAGTTTGTGTGTTTTTCTATGATTTTAGGTATTTTCTGACTGAAATTGAGGGACCTGAGCAAAAAACTGATTTAGAGGCTGACAAAGGACTACAGATGCTGTTGGATTCTGACATCCCTGCACTCGAAGTGGATTTTCTGGAACTATGATGCGTGAGCATCTTATCTATCTTTTCCTAGTGAATTTGCATCTAAATTGTTAAGTTTAATTTAGAATTAATTATATTTTAGCCACTATGGATGCTATTTTGAGTTTTGTGCAATTTTATTCATTTTAGGTAGCATTCGGATGGATTTGATGAAGTTTCTACAGAGAAGAAGAAGAAACCAAAGAGATAACCAGCGAAGACCGACGCGGATGCATGGCTCACGCGACCGCGCGGAATGGAGAAATCGCGATGACGCGATCGCGTGCCTGACGCGAACGTGTGGATTGGAATCTGCACAAATGACGCGAGCGTGTGGATGACGCGGACGCATCACATGCGCGATCTGCAAAAATACAAATGACGCTGGGGGTGATTTCTGGGCTATTTTAACACAGTTTCCAAGCCCAGAAAACATAGATTAAAAGCTGCAGAATGGACAAATCACGTGGTCCCCACCCATCAACTGAAAATCTATTAATTAATTCGAATTTAAATTCAAATCTTATCTTTTTGGAAAAGATATTATTTTTATTTTTAGATAATTAGATTTTAAATTAATTAGGATTAGTTATAAAAGGGGAGACTTCTCTTCTATAGAGGACATTAGATTACATTTAGGGGGATTCCATTAGGGAATTTTATACAAATTTACATTCTACATTCCATGAGCAACTAAACCTCCACTGTTAAGGTTAGGAGCTATGTCTATTTGTATGGATTGATTTTATTACTTTTTCTATTTTAATTTATGTTTTGGATTTATATTTAAGAATTATTTTCGTTCTTTATCTTATGAATTTGGGTGGAACGGAAGTATGACCCTCTTTCTATTTGAATTCTTGTAAAACTTGGAAAAGCTCTTTACTTGAACAACAGCTTGAAAACATATTCTCTTAAATTTTAATTATTTGGATTTAATGGGATACGTGACATATAATCCCCTTATTTTTGGGTAATTAGAATTTTTGTGGCATATAAACTGAAAATTGATTTTTACCCTCTAATTGGAATTAATTGACCAAGGAATTGGTAGTTGATAAATTTTAGAGGAGACTAGAAAGGTCTAAGGAATTAGGGTCTAGTCACATATAGTTTGCCATAAATTAAATCCTACATAATTAAAATAGTTAATAAGAAAAGTTAATCCGGAAAAATAGATAACTCTGAAGCCTTAACTGTTTATCCATATTTTATTCCCAATTTATTTATTTATTTTTCCTTTTTATATTTTGAATTCAAACTTAAACCTTTTGAACATCTCAAAACCAATTTCTGCTTGCCCAACTAAGCCAATCAATCAATCATTGTTGCTTGATCCATCAATCCTCGTGGGATCGACCCTTACTCACGTAAGGTATTACTTGGTACGACCCGGTACACTTGCTGGTTAGTAAGTGTGGGTTATAAATACCGCATCAAACTACAGAACTCCAAATGGCGCGCTTTTACTTGCGTTGGAAAGTAGACATCCAGGGCTTTCCAGCAATATATAATAGTTTATAATTTCTGCGAGTTTTGACGACGTAAAATGGCGTCAAAACGCCAGCTCTTTGCCCTTTTATGGTGTAAAAACGCCAGAACTGGCATAAAAGTTAGAGTTAAACGCCCAAACTGGCACCAAAGCTGGTGTTTAACTCCAAGAAAGACCTCTACACGTGAAAGCTTTAATGCTCAGCCCAAGCACACACCAAGTGGCCCGGAAGTGAATTTCTACATCACTTACTTATTTCTGTAAACCCTAGTAACTAGTTTAGTATAAATAGAACTTTTTACTATTGTATTTACATCTTGGCATCTATCTTTGATCAGTTTATGAGATCTTAGACATTGGGGACTGGCCTCTCGGCCATGCCTGGACCTTGTTCTTATGTATTTTCAACGGTGGAGTTTCTACACACCATAGATTAAGGTGTGGAGCTCTGCTGTTCCTCGAGTATTAATGCAATTACTACTATTTTCTATTCAATTCATGCTTATTCCTATTCTAAGATATCCATTCGCACACAAGAACATGATGAATGTGATGATTATGTGACGCTCATCACTATTCTCACTTATGAATGCGTGCCTGACAAACACTCCCGTTCTACATGCAAACAAGCTTGAATGCATATCTCTTAGCCTTCTAGTTCACGATTAGAGTCTTTGTGGTATAAGCTAGAATCAATTGGCAACATTCTTGAGATCTGAAAATTCTAAACATTGTCTGTGGTATTCTGAGTAGGATCTGGGATGGGATGACTGTGACGAGCTTCAAACTCGCAAGTGTTGGGCCTAGTGACAGACGCAAAAGGATCAATGGATCCTATTCCAATATGAGTGAGAACTGACAGATGATTAGCCGTGTGGTGACAGCGCATTTGGACCATTTTCACTGAGAGGACGGACGGTAGCTATTGACAACGGTGATCCCCAAACATACAGCTTGCCATAGAAAGGAGTATGAAGAATTGGATGAAGGTAGTAGGAAAGGTGAGATTCAGAAGGAATAATGCATCTCCATACGCTTATCTGAAATTCCCACCAACGAATTTCATAAGTATCTCTATATTTATTTTATATTTATTTATCTTTCAATTATCAAAACTCCATAACCATTTGAATCCGCCTGACTGAGATTTACAAGATGACCATAGCTTGCTTCAAGCCGACAATCTCCGTGGGATCGACCCTTACTCACGTAAGGTTTATTACTTGGACGACCCAGTGCACTTGCTGGTTAGTTGTACGAAGTTGTGAAAAAGAGTTGAGATTACGATTGTGCGTACGAAGTTGTTGGCGCCATTGTGTATCACAATTTCGTGAACCAAGTTTTTGGTGCCGTTGCCGGGGATATTTCGAGTTTGGAGAACTGACGGTTCATCTTGTTGCTCAGATTAGGTAATTTTCTTTTTGTTTCAACCTTTATTTTATTTTCAAAAAGTTTTCAAAAATCTTTCAAAAAAATTTTCTTCTTTTTTGTTTTTCCAAAAAAAAAATATTTTCGTCATAAAAACTCAAAATATTTCATGGTTCTTGTTTGAATCTAGGTCCAAATTTTAAGTTTGGTGTCAATTGCCTTATTTTAATTGTCTTGCAATTTTCGAAACACATGCATTGTGTTCTTGATGATCTTCAAGTCGTTCTTGATGAATTGCCTTGTTTGATCTTCATGATTTATTGATTTGCACTGCATGATATTCTACATATGCATTCTTACATCATATGGCCCAAACATGAGAAATTTCTAAGTTTGGTGTCCTCCATGTTTCTTTCATTAAGAGAACTGAGTTTTTGATGTTCATCTTGATCTTCAAGATTTTTCTTGGTGTTCATCTTGACGTTCATAATGTTCTTGCATATATCTTATGTTTTGATCCAAGAATTATATGTTTTGACTCATTTTGTTGTTTTTCAAAATTGAAAACATATCTTCTTGAATAAAGGATTTAGCAAAATAAAGATCCAAGAACATAAAGCAGAGGAATTACAGAGAAACAGCTGGGCGTTCAAAACGCCCAGTGAAGAAGGAAAACTGGCGTTTAAACGCCTGCCAGGGTACCTGGCTAGGCGTTTAAACACCCAAACCTTGCAGCAATTGGGCATTAAACGCCCAAAACATGCAGCTCTTGGGCGTTTAACGCCAGGATGACACAAGGAGAGGAATTTTGTTTTCAATCATATCTTTTTCAAACATATATTTTTCAAAAATCAAATCTTTTCCTCATATTTTCAAAAATCTTGATTCAAAAATTTCAAGTTTGTTACTTTCTTGTTAAGAGAGATTCAATATTTGAAATTTAGAATCATATCTTTTAGTTTCTTGTTAATCAAGTCATTAACTTTTTAAAAAGTCAAATCTTGTTAATTTTATCTTTTCAACCATATCTTTTTAAATCATATCTTTTTCAAATCACATTTTTTTATTCTCATTTCAAAATCTTTTTATAACTTCTTATCTTTTTAAACTTTATTTCTTATCTTTTTTAAAAACCACAACCAATTTTTCAAAAATTTATTTTAAATTTTATCCTTTTTATTTTCGAAAATTCTTCCCCCTCTCTTATCTTTTTCTATTTAAATACTAACATTCATCTTCCATTGTCAATTCGAACTCCATCTCTCTGTGCGTGTTCGAATTCTTCCTTACCTACGTTATCCTTCCATTCTTGTTTTCCTCTGACACCTCAAGGAATCTCTATACTGTGACATAGAGGATTCCATATTTTCTTTGTTTTCTTCTCTTTCATATGAGCAGGAACAAAGATAAAGGCATACTTGTTGAAGCTGATCCTGAACCTGAAAGGACTCTGAAGAGGAAGCTAGCTAAAGCACAAAACTCTGAAGAGGACCTCACTGAAATTTTCAAAAAGGAAGCAGCAAAACAAAAAATTATGGCCGAACCAAACAACAATGCAAGGAAGATGCTTGGTGATTTTACTAAACCAACTTTAAACTTCTATGGAAGAAGCATCTCAATCCCTGCCATAGGAGCAAACAATTTTGAGCTAAAGCCTCAATTAGTTTCTCTATTGCAACAAAACTGCAAGTTTCGTGGACTTCCATCAGAAGATCCTTATCAATTTTTAACTGAGTTCCTGCAGATCTGTGATACTGTTAAGACCAATGGAGTTGATCCTGAAGTCTACAAGCTTATGCTTTTCCCTTTTTCTACAAGAGACAGAGCTAGAACATGATTGGACTCACAACCTAGAGATAGCCTGGACTCTTGGGATAAGCTGGTCACGGCTTTCTTAGCCAAGCTTTTTCCTCCTCAAAAGCTGAGCAAGCTTAGAGTGGATGTTCAAACCTTTAGACAGAAAGAAGGTGAATTCCTCTATGAAGCTTGGGAAAGATACAAGCAGCTGACCAAAAAGTATCCTTCTGACATGCTTTCAGAATGGACCACATTAGATATATTCTATGATGGTCTGCCTAAATTTTCCAAGATGTCACTGGACCACTCTACAAGTGGATCCATTCACCTAAAGAAAATGCCTGCAGAAGCTTAGGAACTTATTGAAATGGTTGCAAATAACCAGTTCATGTATACTTATGAGCGGATAATTTATACACTTTTTGGCCTTATTTTTAGGTAGTTTTCAGTAGGATCTAGCTACTTTTAGGGATGTTTTCATTAGTTTTTATGCAAAATTCAATTTTCTGGACTTTACTATGAGTTTGTGTGTTTTTCTGTGATTTTAGGTATTTTCTGGCTGAAATTGAGGGACTTGAGCAAAAATCTGATCAGAGGCTGAAAAAAGGACTACAGATGCTGTTGGATTCTGACCTCCCTGCACTCGAAATGGATTTTCTGGAGCTACAGAACCCCAAATGGCGCGCTCTCAATTGCGTTGAAAAGTAGACATCCAGGGCTTTCCAGCATATATAATAATTCATACTTTATTCGAGTTTAGACGACGCAAACTGGTGTTCAACGCTAGTTCCATGCTGCATTCTGGAGTAAAACGCCAGAAACACGTCACAAACCAGAGTTAAACGCCGAAAACACGTTACAACTTGGCGTTTAACCCCAAGAAAAGCGTCTGCACGTTAAAGCTCAAGCTCAGCTCAAGCACATACCAAAGTGGGCCCCGGAAGTGGATTTCTTCACTAAGACTTATTTCTATAAACCCTAGTAACTAGTCTAGTATAAATAGGACTTTTTACTATTTATTTTCATCTTGGTATCTATCTTTGGACATTGAGTTCTTAGACTTTGGGGGCTGGCCATTCGGCCATGCCTGGACCTTTGTCACTTATGTATTTTCAACGGTGGAGTTTCTACACACCATAGATTAAGGTGTAGAGCTCTGCTGTTCCTCGAGTATTAATGCAATTACTATTATTCTTCTATTCAATTCAGCTTATTCTTATTCTAAGATATTCACTGCACTTCAACATGATGAATGTGATGATCCGTGACACTCATCATCATTCTCACCTATGAACGCATGCCTGACAACCACTTCTGTTCTACCTTAGATTGAGCGCGTATCTCTTAGCCTCCATTCCGAAAGATCGGAGTCTTTGTGGCATAAGATAGAATTATTGGTGGTCATTCCTAAGATCCGAAAAGTCTAAACCTTGTCTGTGGTATTCCGAGTAGAATCTGAGATGGGATGACTGTGATGAGCTTCAAACTCGCGAGTGTTGGGCGTAGTGACAGACGCAAAAGAATCACTAGATTCAATTCCAATATGATCCAGAACCGACAGATAATTAGCCATGCTGTGATAGAGCATTTGGACCATTTTCATTGAGAGGACGGGAGGTAGCCATTGACAACGGTGAAACACAACATACAACTTGCCATGGAAAGGAGTATGAAGGATTGGATGAAGGCAGTAGGAAAGCAGAGATTCAACAGGAACAAAGCATCTCTATGCACTTATCTGAAATTCTCACCAATGAATTACATAAGTATCTCTATCTTTATTTTATGCTTTATTTATCTTCATATTCGAAAACCATTATAACCATTATTATCCGCCTGACTGAGATTTACAAGATGACCATAGCTTGCTTCATACCGACAATCTCCGTGGGATCGACCCTTACTCACGTAAGGTATTACTTGGACGACCCAGTGCACTTGCTGGTTAGTTGTGCGAAGTTGTGACAAAGTGTGATTCATATTTGAGAGCTCCAAGTCTTTGGCGCCATTGTTGATGATCACAATTTCGTGCACCAAGTTTATGGCGCCGTTGCCGGGGATTGTTCGAGTTTGAAGCCAGCGATTATTCAAGATTCCGGCAACAACACCAAGTTTATGGCGCCATTGCCGGGGATTGTTTGAGTTTGGACAACTGACGGTTCATCTTGTTGCTCAGATTAGGTAATTTTCTTCTTGTTTTGTTTTCAAAAAGTTTTCAAAAATCTTTCAATATTTTTCTTCTTTTTCGTTTTTCCAAAATTTATTTTCCAAAAAAAAATCCAAACAAAAATTATAAAAAATTTCATAAAATCAAAATATATTTTGTGTTTCTTGTTTGAGTTTTGTGTCAATTTTTAAGTTTGGTATCAGTTGCATGTTTTTAAAATTTATGCATTTTTTCGGAAAAAAAAACTCATGCATGGTGTTCTTCATGATCTTCAAGTTGTTCTTGACAAGTCTTCTTGTTTGATCTTTAAATTTTCTTGTATTGTGTTTTTTGTTGTTTTTCATATGCATTTTTGCATTCATAGTGTCTAAACATGAAAATTTTCTAAGTTTGGTGTCTTGCATGTTTTTTCTTTTCTTGAAAATTCTTCAAAAATAAGTCTTGATGTGAATCTTGATCTTCAAAGTGTTCTTGGTGTTCATCTTGACATTCATAGTGTTCTTGTATGCATTAGTTATTTTGATCCAAAATTTTCATGTTTTGGGTCATATTTGTGTTTTTCTCTCTCTTCATTAAAAATTCAAAAATAAAAAATATCTTTTCCTTCTTTTACTCAAAAATTCGAAATCTTTGGGTTGAGTTAGTAAATTTTTTTAAAAATAAGTTGTTTCTTGTTAGACAAGTCAAGATTTCAATTTTAAAAATCTTATCTTTTCAAAATCTTTTTCAAAATCAAATCTTTTCTTTTTCCTTTTGTTATTTTCGATTTTTTTTTTAAAATTGAATTTCAAAATCTTTTTCTTATCTTTATTTCATGATTTTCGAAAACTTTACTAACAATTAATGTGATTGATTCAAAAATTTGAAGTTTGTTACTTTCTTGTTAAGAAAGGTTCAAGCTTTAAATTTTAGGATAATATCTTTTAGTTTCTTGTTAGTCAAGTAATCAATTTTAATTTTAAAAATCAAAATCTTTTTAATTTCCTTTTCAAATTTTTTTCAAATATCTTTTCAATCATATCTTTTTAATCATATCTATTTCAAATCATATCTTTTTCAAAATCAATTTCAAAATCTTTTCTAACTTCTTATATTTTCAAAATTGATTTTCAAATCTTTTTCAACTAACTAATTAACTTTTTGTTTGTTTCTTATCTTTTTCAAAACCATCTAACTACTTTTCTCTTTCTAATTTTCGAAAATTTCTCACCCTTTTTCAAAATTCTTTTTAATTAACTAATTGTTTCAAATTTTAATTTTAATTTTATTTCTTCTCTTAATTTTCGAAAATCACTAACCATTTTTCAAAAATTTTTTTTGAAAACTTCTCTCCCTCTCATCTTCTTCCATTTATTTATTTAATTACTAACACTCTTCTCTTCATCTTAAAAATTTGAACCCTCTCTTCTTTTCTGTGTTCGAATTTTTCTCATTCTTCTTCTATTCTTTTCTTCTTCTACTTACATAAAGGAATCTCTATACTGTGACATAGAGGATTCCTCTTCTTTTTTGTTTTCTTTTTTTTCATATGAGCAGGAGCAAGGACAAGGTTATTCTTGTTAAAGCAGATCCTGAACCTGAAAGGACTCTGAAGAAGAAGCTAAGAGAAGCTAAAGCACAACAATCCAGAGAAAACCTTACAGAGAATCTCGAAAAAGAAAGAGACATGGCTGAACCCAACAACAATGCAAGGAGGATGCTTGGTGATTATACTACACCTACTTTCAATTTTTATGGAAGAAGCATCTCAATCCCTGCCATTGGAGCAAACAACTTTGAGCTGAAGCCTTAACTAGTTGCTCTAATGCAACAGAACTGCAAATTTCATGGACTTCCATCAGAAGATCCTTATCAGTTTCTAACTGAATTCTTGCAGATCTGTGATACTGTTAAGACTAATGGAGTAGATCCTGAAGTCTACAGGCTCATGCTTTTCCCTTTTGCTGTAAGAGACAGAGCTAGAACATAGTTGGACTCACAACCTAAAGATAGCCTGGACTCTTGGGATAAGCTAGTCATGGCCTTCTTGGCCAAGTTCTTTCCTCCTCAAAAACTGAGCAAGCTTAAAGTGGATGTTCAGACCTTCAAGTAAAAAGATGGTGAATCCCTCTATGAAGCTTAGGAAAGATACAAGCAGTTAACCAAAAAGTGTCCTTCTAACATGCTTTCAGAGTGGACCATTTTGGATATATTCTATGATGGTCTATCTGAGTTCTTTAAGATGTCACTGGACCATTCTGCAGGTAGATCCATTCACCTAAAGAAAACACTTGCAGAAGCTCAAGAACTCATTGACATGGTTGCAAATAACCAATTCATGTACACCTCTGAGAGGAATCCTGTGAGTAATGAGACGCCTCAGAAAAGGAGAGTTCTTGAAATTGATACTCTGAATGCCATATTGGCTCAAAATAAAATGTTGACTCAGCAAGTCAACATGATTATTTATCAGAGTCTGAATGGATGGCAAAATAGATCCAACAGTACTAAAGAGGTATCTTCTGAAGAAGAAGCTTATGATCCTGAGAACCCTACAATGGCTGAGGTGAATTACATGGGTGAAGCATATGGAAACACCTATAATTCCTCATGGAGAAATCATCCAAATTTCTCATGGAAGGATCAACAGAAGCCTCAACAAGGCTTTAATAATGGTGGAAGAAACAGGTTTAGCAACAGCAAGCCTTTTCCATCATCTTCTCAGCAACAGACAGAGACTTCTGAGTAGAGCTCCTCTAGCTTAGCAAACATAGTCTCTGATCTATCTAAGGCCACTCTAAGTTTCATGAATGAAACAAGGTCCTTCATTAGAAACTTGGAGGCAGAAGTGGGTCAGCTGAGTAAGAAAATCACTGAAACTCCTCATAGTACTCTCCCAAGCAATACAGAAGAGAATCCAAAAAGAGAGTGCAAGGCCATTAATATAATCAAAATGGCCGAATCCAAAGAGGAAGGGGAGGGCATGAATCCCAATGAGGAAGACCTCATGGGACATCTCCCAGACAGAAATGAGTTCCCTATTAAGGACCTAAAGGAATCTGAGGCTCATATAGAGACCATACAGATTCTATTAAACTTCCTTCTGCTATTCATGAGCTCTGAGAACTATTCTTCCTCTGAAGAAAATGAAGATGTAACTGAAGAGCAAGTTGCTCAATATCTAGGAGCCATCATGAAGCTGAATGCTAAGTTGTTTGGTAATGAGACTTGGGCAGATGAACCTCCCTTGCTCATTAGTGAACTAAATACATGGGTTCAGCAAACTTTACCTCAAAAGAAATAAGATCCTGGTAAATTCTTAATACCCTGTACCATAGGCACCATGACTTTTGAGAAGGCTCTGTGTGACTTGGGGTCAGGTATAAATCTTATGCCACTCTCTGTAATGGAGAAACTGGGGATCTTTGAGGTACAAGCTGCAAGAATCTCATTAAAGATGTCAGACAAATCAATAAAACAAGCTTATGGATTGGTAGAGGACGTGTTAGTGAAGGTTAAAGGCCTTTACATCCCTGCTGATTTCATAATCTTAGACGTTGGGAAGGATGAGGATGAATGCATCATTCTTGGAAGACCCTTCCTAGCCACAGCAGGAGCTGTTATTGATGTTGACAGAGGAGAGCTAGTCCTTTAATTGAATGGGGACTACCTTGTGTTTAAAGCTCAAGGATCTTCCTCTGCAACCATGGAAAAGAGGCACGATAAGTTTCTCTCAATACAGAGTTAAACAAAGCCCCCACAATCAAACTCTAAGTTTGGTGTTGGGATGCCACAACCAAACTCTAAGTTTGGTGTTGAACCCCCACATTCAAACTCTAAGTTTGGTGTTGGGAGGTCCCAACAATGCTCTGAACATCTGTGAAGCTCCATGAGAGCTCACTGTCAAGCTATTGACATTAAAGAAGCGCTTATTGGGAGGCAATCCAATTTTTATTTATCTATATTTCTATTGTTCTTTTATGTTTAATTAGGTTTATGATCATGTGGAGTCACAAAACAATTACAAAAATTAAAAACAGAATCAAAAATAGCAGAAGAAAAAGCACACCCTGGATAAAGAGATGTCTGGCATTTAAACGCCAGAAATAAGCATCTGTCTGGCGTTTAACGCCAGAAACAAACACCAAGCTGGCGTTTAATGCTAGAAACAAGCATTAGTCTGGCGTTAAACGCCAGAAACAGGCTACATATAGGCGTTTAACGACAGAAACAAGCTGCAGTCTGGCGTTAAATGCCAGGATTGCATACAGAGGGCATTTTACATGCCTAAAAGGTGCAGGAATGAGAAATCCTTGACACCTCAAGATCTGTGGATCCCACAGGATCATCTCAGGATCTGTGGACCGCACAAGATCCCCACCTACCTCACTTCTCTCTTCTTTACCCAATCCAATAACACTATACCCTTCACCAATCACTTCAATCTCTCTTCCCCATTACCCCTTCACCAATCACATCCATCCACTCTTCCCCATAAACCCCACCTACCTTCAAATTCAAAATCTCTTTCCTGCCCAACCCCACCCTAAATAGCCGAAACCAAACCCCTCTCCCTCCACTATATAAACCCCTCCATCATTCTTCATTTTCACAAAACACTACCCTCTCTTCCCCCTTTGGCCGAAACCTACACCTCTCTCCCTCTCCTCTATATCTTCTTCTTCTTCTTCTTCTTCTATTCTTTCTTCTTTTGCTCGAGGACGAGCAACATTCTAAGTTTGGTGTGGTAAAAGCATAGCTTTTTTATTTTTCCATAACCATTGATGGCACCTAAAGCCAGAGAAACCTCAAGAAAGAGGAAAGGGAAAGCAATTGCTTTCACCTCTGAGTCATGGGAGATGGAGAGATTCATCTCAAAAGCCCATCAAGACCACTTCTATGAAGTTGTGGCCAAGAAGAAGGTGATCCCTAAGGTCCTTTTCATGCTCAAGAAAAATGAGTATCCGGAGATCCGACATGAGATCCAAAGAAGAGGTTGGGAAGTTCTTACCAACCCCATTCAACAAGTCAGAATCTTAATGGTTCAAGAGTTCTATGCTAATGCATGGATACTAGAAACCATGATCAAAGTATGAACCCGGATCCAAAGAATTGGCTTATAATGGTTCGGGGGAAATGCTTAGATTTTAGTCCGGAGAACGTAAGGTTGGCGTTCAACTTACCTATGATGCAAGAAGACGCACGCCCCTACACTAGAGGGTCAACTTTGATCAAAGGTTGGACCAAGTCCTCATGGACATATGTGTGGAAGGAGCTCAATGGAAAAGAGACTCAAAAGGCAAGCCGGTTCAATTGAGAAGACTGGACCTTCAGCTTGTGGCTAGAGGATGGTTGGAGTTCATCCAACGCTCCATCATCCCCACTAGCAACCGATCTGAAGTAACTGTGGATCGGGCCATCATGATCTATAGCATCATGATTGGAGAAGAGGTAGAAGTTCATGAAGTCATCCCTCTAGAACTCTACAAAGTAGCCGAAAAGCCCTCTACCTTGGCAAGGCTAGCTTTTTCTCATCTCATTTGCCATCTATGCAATTTAGCTGGAGTTGTCATAGAAGGAGACATCCTCATTGAAGAGGACAAGTCCATCACTAAGAAGAGGATAGAGCAAACAAGAGAGCCTATCTATGGATCTCAAGAGACGCATGAGGAAGCTCATCATCAAGAAATCCCTGAGATGCCTCAAGGGATGCATTTTCCTCCAAACAACTATTGGGAACAACTCAACACTTCTCTAGAAGGATTGAGTCATGACATGAACCAATTAAGGGTGGAACACCAAGAACACACCATCATTCTCAATGAGATTAGAGAAGATGAAAGAGCTATGAGAGAGGAGCAACAAAGGCAAGGAAGAGACATAGAGAAGCTCAAGAACACCATTGGTCCTTCAAGAAGAAGGCGCCACCATCACTAAGGTGGACTCATTCCTTAACTTCCTTGTTCTTATCTCTCTATTTTTTGGTTTTTGAGCTTTATGTTTGTCTATGTTTGTGTCTTTATTACATGATCATTAGTGTCTAGTGTCTATGTCTTAAGGCTATGAATAATTTCTTGAATCCTTCACCTTTCTTAAATGAAAAATGTTTTAATACAAAAGAACAAGAAGTACATGAGTTTCGAATTCATCCTTGAAATTAGTTTAATTATATTGATGTGGTGACAATACTTTTTGTTTTCTGAATGAATGCTTAAACAGTGCATATTTTTTATCTTGTTGTTTATGAATGTTAAAATTGTTGGCTCAATAAAATTGATTCTTGAAGCAAGAAAAAGCAGTGAAATTGATAATCTGAAAAATCATAAAATTGATTCTTGAAGCAAGAAAAAGCAGTGAAGAACAAAGCTTGCGAAAAAAAAGTGGTGAAAAAATTTAAAAAAAAAGCAAGCAGAAAAAGCCATTAGCCCTTAAAACCAAAAGGCAAGGGTAAAAAGGATCCAAGGCTTTGAGCATCAATGGATAGGAGGGCCCAAGGAAATAAAATCCAGGCCTAAGCGGCTAAATCAAGTTGTCCCTAACCATGTGCTTGTGTCATGAAGGTCCAAGTGAAAAGCTTGGGACTGTTTGGTTAAAGTCGTGATCCAAAGCAAAAGAGTGTGCTTAAGAGCTCTGGACACCTCTAACTGGGGACTTTAGCAAAGCTGAGTCACAATCTGAAAAGGTTCACCCAGTCATGTGTCTGTGGCATTTATGTATCCGGTGGTAATATTGGAAAACAAAGTGCTTAGTGCCACGGCCAAGACTCATAAAAATAGCTGTGTTCAAGAATCAACTTACTTAACTAGGAGAATCAATAACACTATCTGAACTCTGAGTTCCTATGGATGCCAATTATTCTAAACTTCTAAGGATAAAGTGAGATGCCAAAACTGTTTAGAAGCAAAAAGCTACAAGTCCCGCTCATCTAATTTGAACTAATATTCATTGATATTATGGGATTTATAGTATATTCTCTTCTTTTTATCCTATTTGATTTTCAGTTACTTGGGGACAAGCAACAATTTAAGTTTGGTGTTGTGATGAGCGGATAATTTATACGCTTTTTGGAATTGTTTTTAGGTAGTTTTTAGTAGGATCTAGCTACTTTTAGGGATGTTTTTATTAGTTTTTATGCAAAATTCACATTTTTGGACTTTACTATGAGTTTGTGTATTTTTCTGTGATTTCAGGTATTTTCTGGCTGAAATTGAGGGACCTGAGCAAAAATCTGATAGGAGGCTGAAAAAAGGACTACAGAAAGTAGACATCCAGGGCTTTCCAGCAATATGTAATAGTCCATACTTTATTCGAGTTTAGACGATGAAAGCTGGCATTCAACGTCAGTTCCATGCTGCATTCTGGAGTAAAACGCCAGAAACACGTCACAAACCAGAGTTAAACGCCAAAAATACGTTACAACTTGGCATTTAACCATAAGAGAAGCCTTTGCACGTGTAAAGCTCAAGCTCAGCCCAATCACACACCAACGTGGGCCCCGGAAGTGGATTTCTGCACTAAGAGTTATTTCTGTAAACCATAGTAACTAGTCTAGTATAAATAGGACTTTTTACTATTGTATTTTTATCTTGGCATCTATCTTTGGACATTGAGTTCTTAGACTTTGGGGGCTGGCCATTCGGCCATGCCTGGACCTTTGTCACTTATGTATTTTCAACGGTAGAGTTTCTACACACCATAGTTAAGGTGTGGAGCTCTGCTGTTCCTTGAGTATTAATGCAATTACTATTATTCTTCTATTCAATTCAGCTTATTCTTATTCTAAGATATTCGATGCACTTTAACATGATGAATGTGAAGATGATCCGTGACACTCATCATCATTCTCACCTATGAACACGTGCCTAACATCCACTTCCGTTCTACCTTAAATTGAGCGTGTATCTCTTAGCCTCCATTCCGAAAGATCGGAGTCTTCGTGGTATAAGCTAGAATTATTGGCGGTCATTCCTAAGATCCAGAAAGTCTAAACCTTGTCTGTAATATTCTGAGTAGGATCTGAGATGGGATGACTGTGACGAGCTTCAAACTCGTGAGTGTTGGGCGTAGTGACAGACGCAAAAGAATCACTGGATTCTATTCCAATATGATCGAGAACCGACAGATGATTAGCCGTGCTATGACAAAGCATTTGGACCATTTTCACTGAGAGGACGGGAAGTAGCCATTGACAACGGTGAAACCCAACATACAGCTTGCCATGGAAAGGAGTATGAAGGATTGGATGAAGGCAGAAGGAAAGCAGAGATTCAACAGGAACAAAGCATCTCTATGCACTTATCTGAAATTCTCACCAATGAATTACATAAGTATCTCTATCTTTATTTTATGCTTTATTTATCTTCATATTTGAAAACCATTATAACCATTATTATCCGCCTGACTGAGATTTACAAGATGACCATAGCTTACTTCATACCGACAATCTCCGTAGGATCGACCCTTACTCACGTAAGGTATTACTTA
The DNA here is from genome assembly GCF_000817695.3 of Arachis duranensis. Lineage (NCBI taxonomy): Eukaryota > Viridiplantae > Streptophyta > Magnoliopsida > Fabales > Fabaceae > Arachis > Arachis duranensis. Next base: position 48,429,380 of record NC_029780.3, read on the forward strand.
GACGACCCAGTGCACTTGCTGGTTAGTTGTGCGAAGTTGTGACAAAGTGTGATTCATGTTTATGAGCTCCAAGTCTTTGGCGTCATTGTTGATGATCACAATTTCGTACACCATATACCTCTGAGAGGAATCCTGTGAGTAATGGGACACTTCAAAAGAGAGGAGTTCTTGAAATTGATGCTCTGAATGCCATACTGGCTCAGAACAAAATATTTACTCAACAAGTTAATATGATCTCTCAGATTTTGAATGGATTGCAAAATGCATCCAACAGTGCTAAGAAGCATCTTCTGAAGAAAAAGCTTATGATCCTGAGAACCCTGCAATGGTAGAGGTGAATTACATAGGTGAAGCCTTTGGTAACACCTATAATCCTTCATGGGAAAATCATCCAAATTTTTCATGGAAGGATCAACAGAAGCAAGGCTTCAATAATAACAATGGTGGAGAAACAGGCTTAGCAATAGCAAACCTTTTCCATCATCATCTCAGCAACAGACAGAGCATTCTGAGCAGAATCCTTCTAGCTTAGCAAAGATAGTCTCTGATCTATCTAAGGCCACTCTTAGTTTTATGACTGAAACAAGATCCTTCATTAGAAATTTGGAGGCACAAGTGGGCCAGCTGAGTAAAAGGGTCACTGAAACTCCTCCTAGCACTCTCCCAAGCAATACAGAAGAGAATTCCAAAGGAGAGTGCAAGGCCATTGATATAATCAACATGGCCAAAACCTTAGAGGAGGAGGAGGATGTAAATCCAATTGAGGAAGACCTCAGGGGACGTCCAATGGTCAGTACGGAATACCCTAATGAGGAACCAAAGGAATCTGAGGCTCATACAGAGACCATAGAGATTCCCTTGGACCTCCTTTTACCATTCATGAGCTCTGATGACTATTCATCTCCTGAAAAGGATGAAGACATTATTGAAGGACAAGTTGCCCAATATTTAGGAGCAATCATGAAGTTGAATGCCAAGTTGTTTGGTAATAAGACTTGGGAGGAAGAGCCTCCCTTGCTCACCAATGAACTAAATACATTAGTTCAACAAAATTTACCTCAAAAGAAAAAGGATCCTAGTAATTTCTTAATACCCTGTACCATAGGCACCATGACCTTTGAAAAAGCTTTGTGTGACCTGGGGTCAGGGATAAACATGATGCCACTCTCTGTAATGGAGAAACTGAAAATCTATGAGGTATATGCTGCAAAATTCTCATTGAAGATGGCAGATAAATCTATGAAAAAGGCTAATGGACTAGTAGAGGACGTGCTAGTGAAGGTTGAAGGCCTTTACTTCCCTGCTGATTTTGTAATCCTAGACACTAGGAGGGATGAGGATGAATCCATCATCCTTGGAAGACCCTTCCTAGCCACATCAAGAGCTGTGATTGATGTTGACAGAAGAGAGTTGATCCTTCATGTGAATGAAGAACGCCTTGTAGTAAAGACTCAAGGTTCTCCATTTGTAACCATGGAGAGTAAGCATGAAGAGCTTCTCCCAATACAGAGTCAAACAGAGCCCCCACATTCAAACTCTAAGTTTGGTGTTGGGAGGCCACAACCAAACTCTAAGTTTGGTGTTGAGAGATCTCAACCATACTCTGATCATCTGTGAGACTCCATGAGAGCTCACTGTCAAGTTATTGACATTAAAGAAGTGCTTATTGGGAGGCAACCCAATTTTATTTTAATCTATATTATTTTGTTTTCTTTTAGGTTGATGATCATGTGAAGCCACAAAGACAATTACAAAAATAAAGAGAAAAAAATAAAAAATAGCATTAAAAATAGCACACCCTGGAAGAAGGACTTACTAAACGCTAGTAAGGGTAGTAAAATGGGCGTTTAAACGCCCAATATGGCACCTTTATAGGCGTTTAAACGCCAGAATAGGGCACTAGACTGGTGTTTAAACGCCAAAACAGGACAACAAACTAGTGTTTAGATGCCAGAACAGGAAGGATAGCTGGCGTTTAAACGCCAAAACAGGGCAACAGACTGGTGTTTAAATGCCAGAATTACACTCTAAGGCGTTTTGAATGCCCAATTGGAACAGGGATGAGAATTCTTTGACCCCTCAGGATCTGTGGACCCCATAGGATCCCCACCAACCTCAACTCACTCTCTCTCCCCTTCACACCCTTCTACAACACTCTTCCCCAAATATTCTTCACCAATCACCTCCATATCTCTTCCCCAAATACCCTTCACCAATCACTCCCTTAACTCTTCCCCAAAAACTCCACACCCACCTTCAAAATTCAAAACCATTTCCCTCTCAAACCCACCCAAACCTTTCGGCCACTCTCCTTCCCTTTTCCTATAAATATCCCTATCCATTTCCCTCCCAAACCCACCCAAACCTTTCATACACACCTTCCCCTCCCCTTGGCCGAAACACATACACCTTCCATCTCCTCCATTTTCTTCTTCTTCTACATCTTTCTTTCCTCTTTTGCTCAAGGACGAGCAAATATTTTAAGTTTGGTGTGGTAAAAGCATTGCTTTTTATTTTTCCATAACCATTTATGGCACCTAAGGCCAGAGAAACCTCTAGAAAGAGGAAAGGAAAGGCAACTGCCTCCACCTCTGAGTCATGGGAGATAGAGATATTCTTTTCGAAGGTCCATCAAAACCACTTCTATGAAATTATGGCCAAGAAGAAGGTGATCCCTGAGGTCCCTTTTAGGCTCAAAAAGGGAGAATATCCGAAGATCCGACAAGAGATCTAAAGAAGAGGTTGGGAAGTTCTTGCCAACCCCATTCAACAAGTCAGAATCTTAATGGTTCAAGAGTTTTATGCAAACGCATAGATCACTAGGAACCATGATCAAAGTATGAACCCAAACCCAAAGAATTGGCTTACAATGGCTCGGGGCAAATACTTAGATTTTAGTCCAGAAAATGTGATGCTAGCGTTCAACTTGCCAATAATGGAAGAAAACGCACGTCCTTACACTAGAAGGGTAAACTTTGATCAAAGGTTGGACCAAGTCCTCATGGACATATGTGTAGAAAGAGCTCAATGGAAAAGAGACTCAAGAGGCAACTCGGTTCAATTGAGAAGACCGGATCTTAAGCCTATTGCTAGAGGATGGTTGGAGTTCATCCAATGCTCTATCATTCCCACTAGCAACCGATCTGAGGTAACTGTGGATTGGGGCATCATGGTCCATAGTATCATGATTGGAGAGGAAGTAGAAGTTAATGAAATCATACCTCTAGAACTCTACATGGTAGCTAACAAGCCCTCCCCTTTGGCAAGATTAGCCTTTCCTCATCTCATATGTAACCTTTGCTATTCAGCTGGATTGTCATTGAGGGAGACATCCTCATTGAAGCGGACAAGCCCATCACTAAGAAGAGGATGGAGCAAACCAGAGAGCCCATTCATGGCACTCAACAAGAGCATGAGGAATTCCCTAATCAAGAAATCCTGGAGATGCCTCAAGGGATGCAATTTCCTCCACATAATTATTGGGAGCAATTCAACACTTCTTTGGAAAGCTTGAGTTACAACATGGACCAATTAAGGGTGGAACATCAAGAGCACTCCATCATTCTCCATGAGATTAGAGAAGATCAAAGAGGTATGAGGGAGGAGCAACAAAGGCAAGGAAGAGACATAGAGGAGCTCAAGAGCACCATTGGTTCTTCAAGAGGAGGAAGACGCCACCCTCACTAAGGTGGACTCATTTCTTAATCTCCTTGTCTATTTATTTTTCTATTTTTCGGCTTTATGCTGTAGGTTCTATCTATGTTTGTGTCTTCACTACATGATCATTAGTGTCTAGTGTCTATGTCTTAAAGCTATGAATAACTCCATGAATCCTTCATCTCTCTTAAATGAAAAATGTGCTTAATTACAAAAGAACAAGAAGTACTTGGATTTCAAATTTTATCTTCAAACTAGTTTAATTATTTTGATGTGGTGGCAATACTTTTTGTTTTCTGAATGAATGCTTGAACAGTGCATATTTTTTATCTTGTTGTTTATGAATGTTAAAATTGTTGGCTCTTGAAAGAATGATGAACAAAGAGAAATGTTATTGATAATTTGAAAAATCATGAAATTGATTCTTGAAGCAAGAAAAAGCAGTGAAAAAAATATGGCAAAAAAAAATAGAAAAGAGAAAAGAAAAAGCAAGCAGAAAAAGCCAATAGCCCTTTAAACCAAAAGGCAAGGGTAAAAAGGATCCAAGGCTTTGAGCATTAATGGATAGGAGGACCCAAGGAAATAAAATCCAGGCCTAAACGGCTAAATCAAGATGTCCCTAACCATGTGCTTGCGGCGTGCAGGTCCAAGTGAAAAGCTTGAGACTGAGTGGTTAAAGTCGTGATCCAAAGCAAAAGAGTGTTCCTAAGAACTCTGGACACCTCTAACTGGGGAGTTTAGCAAAGCTGAGTCACAATCTGAAAAGGTTCACCCAGTTATGTGTCTGTGGCATTTATGTATCTGGTGGTAATACTGAAAAACAAAGTGCTTAGTGTCACGGCCAAGACTCATAAAGTAGTTGTGTTCAAGAATCAACGTACTGAACTAGGAGAATCAATAACACTATCTAAAATTCTAAGTTCCTATAGATGCCAATCATTCCAAATTTCAAAGGAAAAAGTGAGATGCCAAAACTGTTCAGAAGCAAAAAGCTATAAGCCCCGCTCATCTAATTAGAACTAAGTTTCATTGATACTGTGGGATTCATTGTATATTCTCTTTTTTTTATCCTATTTTGTTTTCAGGTTCTTGGGGACAAGCAACAATTTAAGTTTGGTGTTGTGATGAGCGGATAATTTATACGCTTTTTGGCATTGTTTTTATAAAGTTTTTAGTATGATTTAGTTGGTTTTTAGTATATTTTTATTAGTTTTTAAGCAAAATTCACATTTCTGAACTTTACTATGAGTTTGTGTATTTTTCTGTGATTTCAGGTATTTTCTGGCTGAAATTGAGGGACCTGAGCAAAAATCTGATTCAGAGGCTGACAAAGGACTGCAGATGCTGTTGGATTCTGACCTCCCTGTTGTTGGATTTTCTCAATTGCGTTGGAAAGTAGACATCTAGGGCTTTACAGCAATATATAATAGTCCATACTTTGCACTAGTTTTGACGACGTAAAATGGCGTCAAAACGCCAGCTCTCTGCCCTTTTCTGGCGTCAAAATGCCAGAACTGGCATAAAAGTTAGAGTTAAACGTCCAAACTGGCACCAAAGCTGGTGTTTAACTCCAAGGAAGATCTCTGCACATGAAAGCTTCAATGTTCATCCCAAGCACACACTAAGTGGGCCCAAAAGTGGATTTCTGCATCACTTACTTTTTCTGTAAACCCTAGTAACTAGTTTAGTATAAATAGAACTTTTTACTATTGTATTTACATCTTGGCATCTATCTTTGATCAGTTTATGCGATCTTAGACATTGGGGGCTGGCCTCTCGGCCATGCCTCGACCTTGTTCTTATGTATTTTCAACGGTGGAGTTTCTACACACCATAGATTAAGGTGTGGAGTTCTGCTGTTCCTCGAGTATTAATGCAATTACTACTATTTTCTATTCAATTCATGCTTATTCCTGTTCTAAGATATCCATTCGCACACAAGAACATGATGAATGTGATGATTATGTGACGCTCATCACCATTCTCACTTATGAACGCGTGCCTGACAAACACTCCCGTTCTACATGCAAACAAGCTTGAATGCATATCTCTTAGCCTTCTGGTTTACGATCAGAGTCTTCGTGATATAAGCTAGAATTAATTGACAGCATTCTTGAGATCCGGAAAGTCTAAACCTTGTCTGTAGTATTCCAAGTAGGATCTGGGATGGGATGACTATGACGAGCTTCAAACTCGCAAGTGTTGGGCGTAGTGACAGACGCAAAAGGATCTATGGTGGAGTTTCTACACACCATAGATTAAGGTTTGGAGTTCTGCTGTTCCTCGAGTATTAAGCAATTACTACTATTTTCTATTCAATTCATGCTTATTCCTGTTCTAAGATATCCATTCGCACACAAGAACATGATGAATGTGATGATTATATGACGCTCATCACCATTCTCACTTATGAACGCGTGCCTGACAAACACTCCCGTTCTACATGCGAACAAGCTTGAATGCAAATCTCTTAGCCTTCTGGTTTACGATCAGAGTCTTCGTGATATAAGCTAGAATTAATTGACGGCATTCTTGAGATCCGGAAAGTCTAAACCTTGTCTGTAGTATTCCAAGTAGGATCTGGGATGGGATGACTATGACGAGCTTCAAACTCGCAAGTGTTGGGCATAGTGACAGACGCAAAAGGATCTATGGTGGAGTTTCTACACACCATAGATTAAGGTGTGGAGTTCTGCTGTTCCTCGAGTATTAATGCAATTACTACTATTTTCTATTCAATTCATGCTTATTCCTGTTCTAAGATATCCATTCGCACACAAGAACATGATGAATGTGATGATTATGTGACGCTCATCACCATTCTCACTTATGAACGCGTGCCTGACAAACACTCCCGTTCTACATGCAAACAAGCTTGAATGCATATCTCTTAGCCTTCTGGTTTACGATCAGAGTCTTCATGATATAAGCTAGAATTAATTGACAGCATTCTTGAGATCCGGAAAGTCTAAACCTTGTCTGTAGTATTCCAAGTAGGATCTGGGATGGGATGACTATGACGAGCTTCAAACTCGCAAGTGTTGGGCGTAGTGACAGACGCAAAAGGATCAATGGATCCTATTCCAACATGAGTGAAAACTGACAGATGATTAGCCGTGCAGTGACAGCGCATTTGGACCATTTTCACTGAGAAGACGAATGGTAGCCATTGACAATGGTGATCCCCCAACATACAACTTGCCATAGAAAGGAGTATGAAGGATTGGATGAAGGCAGTAGGAAAGCAGAGATTCAGAAGGAATAACGCATCTCCATACGCTTATCTGAGATTCCCACTAATGAATTACATAAGTATCTCTATCTTTATTTTATGTTTATTTATCTTTCAATCATCAAAACTCTATAACCATTTGAATTCGCCTAACTGAGATTTACAAGATGACCATAGCTTGCTTCAAGTCGACAATCTCCATAGGATCGACCCTTACTCACGTAAGGTTTATTACTTGGACAACCTAGTGCACTTGCTGGTTAGTTGTGCGAAGTTGTGAAAAAGAGTTGAGATTACAATTATGCATACCAAGTTGTTGGCGCCATTGTGTATCACAATTTTGGCACCAAAGAGCCTCCACATCCAACGGAGATATTAGGCTTAGTCCATGGATACCGTGGATGAATACAACAACTTGAAGAAGAAGCTGAACGTCAACGGGAAGAAGAACAAGAACAGCAAAGAGAGCAACGACGCTGAAAGAAGCTGGAGGAAAAGCTCTTAAGGTTGGAAGCCAACCTCCGAAGGCAAAGCAATCAAGCAGATCAGGAGGAAAGCCCTATGGGAGGTGAAGATCCATTTGTTGAAGAGATTATGTGAGCCAAGGTTCCAAGAAATTTTAAAACCCTAACATGGATCTCTATGATGGAACGACCGACCTGAGGCATCATCTTAGCGACTTAAAAAGTTAGATGTACCTAGCCGACGCCTCTGATTCTACTCATTGCAAAGCCTTGCCAATGACTTTGACCAAAGACGTGATGAAGTGGTTCGATAACTTACCTCCTAGGTTAGTAACTTGCTTTGACGACCTGGCGAGGAAGTTTCTTACCAGATTCTCAATACAAAAAGATAAGGTCAAACATGCTCTGAGCTAGCTAGGAGTCAAACAAAATGTTGGGGAGACATTCCGAGATTACATGGAGAGATTCAACAAAGCATGTTTGGAGATCCAAAACATACTTATTGAAGCAATTATAATGGAATTAGTTAATGGCCTCAAAGAAGGGCTGTTCTCTCAATCCATATCCAAATGACACCGGACTTCCTTGTATGAAGTGCAAGAGCAGACAGAGAAGTACATCAACATAGAAGAGAATTTTTGACTAAGAGAGTCAATTCAGAGGCCCAACTTACCCTATCCACCTCGGGAAAAAGAGAAAGAAGCTAAGAAGAAACAATAGTACAACTCAGAGAAATCTTGAAGGTATCATAACTATACTCCCCTCTGAGTCTCTCTTGTAGATATTTACAAAGAAATATGTCATATTGAGAAGCTTATACCTCCTCGTCTAATCAAACAAAAAAAGGCAGGAATTCAAACAGAATACTGCGAGTATCACAAAATTTATGGGCATTCTACTAACAACTGCTATGATTTAAAGAATGTCATTTAAAATTTGGCTAGAGAAGGTCGACTAGATAGGTACTTGGCAGATAGGTCGAACGATTAAAGGAAAAGAAAAAGAGATGAAGAAGGAGGATGACAAGAGCGTCCACTTCAAACTCCTGAGCGACATATACACATGATTAATGGGGATTTGCTGGAGGTGGAATATTGAAGTCATCACAAAAAAAGGCATCTTAAAGAGGTGTACCAAGTCAAAAAAGAAAGCAGATCTTCCGACTTGCCAACCATCTCATTCACTAAGGAAGATGCTCAAGGTAACCCCTGGCCATGACGACCCTGTGGTGATAACAATAATCCTCGCCAATGTAAACCTCCATAGAACGCTAGTGGATCAAGGAAGAACGACAGATATATTGTTTAAACCCGCTTTTGATAAACTCAGGTTGGAAGAAAAGGATCTAAAGACATACCCAGATAACCTCTTCGGACTGGGAGACATGCCGATCCAACCTCTTAGGTACATCTCCTTATATACTACTATTGGAAGGGGTGCAAAGTCAAAGATGTTAAGCATCGACTACATCGTAGTTGGTGTTACTTCGGCAGGTCGGACAATCTTGAACCGACATACAGCAGTTGTCTCTACATCCCACCCGTGAATGAAGTTTCCCATTGCAAAAGTAATTGCCACCATAAAGGGAGATAAAAAACTAGCACGTAAGTGTTACAACAAAAGCCTTAATTTAAAAGGCAGCCTGGGGGAAAATGAATTCAACACCATCGAACTTGGAGGTGTTCGAACTCGAAAGAACTACATCCCCAACTTGGAGGAAAAGTAGAAGAAGTTCATATTGGAGATCACCCTAAAAAAATAACAAATATAGGGGCTAACCTAGAAGAAGGACTAAAAAAGCAGCTCATTCATCTTCTGAGAAGAAATTCCAACTTCTTCGCTTGGAAACCCTTCGACATGCCTGGTATAGATCCCAAGTTGAACTCTCATAAGCTCGCCGTATACCCAGGCTCCCAACCTATCCAGCAAATGTATTGAAAACTTGGGGCAGAAAGGACACAGGCCGTGAAGGAACAAGTTGAAGCATTATTAGAAGCCGGATTCATAAGAGAGGTAAAGTATCCACTTTGGCTGGTGAATGTGGTTCTAGTGAAGAAGCAGAATGGAAAATGGAGAATGTGTGTAGATTACATTGACCTCAACAAAGTTTGTCCCAAGGATCTATACCCTCTCCATAGCATTGACACTTTGGTCGACTCAGCCTAACGTTATCAGTACTTGTCTTTCATAGATGCTTACTCGGGATACAATCAAATTCCGATATAAATCGGACCAATAAAAGACTTCGTTCATAACTCCAAAAGCAAACTATTGTTATGTAGTAATGTTCTTTAGATTAAAGAATACCAGAGCTGCATACCCGCGTCTGATGACAAGGTATTTTCTTCCCACTTTGGGAAACTTATGGAGGTATATGTGGACAACATGCTTGTTAAAACCAACATTGACTCTACGCTCTTGTCTGACCTCTCCGAGGTATTTTCTATAATAAGGAAGCATGAGATGAGGCTAGACCCGTCAAAATGCACCTTCGTAGTAGAGGCGGAAAAATTCTTAGGCTTCATGCTAACTCAAAGAGGCATAGAAGTAATCACAGAAAAGTGTAGAGATATACTAGAAATGAATAGCCTGACCTATCTCAAGGAAGTCCAACAGCTAAATGGAAGGCTGGCGGCACTATCCAGATTCTTAGCAGGGTCAGCATTGAATTTTCTACCACTATATTCAATCCTTCGAAAGGAGACGCAATTTGAATGGACTCAGGAGTACGAGCAGGCCTTTCAAGGCTTCAAAGAATTCCTGGGCCAACCTCCTATACTTATCTGACTTATTAGGGGGGAAGAACTCGTCCTCTATGGTGCATGAAACTAGCTTTGCAGAATTCGCAGAGATAGACCGGCAAGTATACCGGGTCATCCAAGTAATACCTGAGGTGAGTCAGGGTCGATCCCACGAGAATTGTTGTTTTGAGCAAGCAGTAGACACCTTACAGATCTTAGATAGGCGGATAGAAAATTATGAGTTGTCACAGAAAAAGCATAAAATAAATAAAGATAGAAATACCAGATTAATTTGTCAAAACAGTGATGGACGAACAGTTAAGTCTTCAGAAATGCTTTGTTTTTTCGTATTAACTTTTCTTACTGTCTATCTCAATAGCTTTCTGATTTATTCAATGGCAGCCGTAAGTGATTAACTCATGTCCTCTCATCAAGTTAACCTCTGCTACTGCAGTAATCCACCACGTTGAGATGACTCATGTCCTCTCATCAAGCCACCTCTAGGTTTCTCACTGTAGCAGAAGATGAAACTCTAAGCAGGCCACTCCCCTTCGCGATCCTACTCAAGGTGCCACAGACAAGGCAGATCTTCCGGATCAGAGAGGGTTACTTCTCTGACTCTAGCCTTAGCGCCACAGAAACATCACACACCTATAGACAATGGGATTATATATGACATATACAAAATTGCTCAGATGCTCTATATGAATCCGCAATGCAAACTTAAGCTTTAGTTCAACGCTATCCGGGTCAGGAATCATATAGAACCCAAGTAGAACAAGGGTGATTGTCATGGGTCACCCTCAATTCATGAGATAAAGAACGAGAATGCATAAGAGGATAGAATCAGAATCGTATTGAAAATAGAACAATAATGTTATTAATCCATGAAACTCAGCAATGCTTCTAACCCTAATTTAGGAGGTTAGTGACTCATACTGTACAAGAGTAGTGAAATATTTGAATGGGGGAGGAAGAAGATCCTAAACAAGGGTGATCTTTTCCTATATATACTAGTTTAATAACTCAGGATTTCAGAAATATGATAAGCTAGTCTAATAGTACAAAAATCCTCTTTCGAGGCCCACTTGATGAGTGTTTGGGCTGAGCTTGAGTGTCTCCCATGTGCTAATGTCCCTTAGGGGTGTTGAACACTTGCTAGGGACCCTTTTTTGGGCAATGAACTCCAGTTGCTCCCTTGTGGGCGCTAGATGTCAGGAATAGAGCTGGTGGCTGGCATTGAATGCCATTTTTGGGCCTTCTATTCTGAGACATAGTGTAGACTATTATATATTTCTGAAAAGCCCTGAATGTTAGCTTTCCATAGCTATTGAGAGAGAGCCATTTGGACCTCTGTAACTCCAAAAAAGCTCCTTCGAGTGCATGGAGGTCAGATCCTAACAACATCTGCAGTCCTTTCTCTACTTCTGAATCATACTTCTGCTCAAGCTCCTCAATTCAGCCAAAAAATACTTATAATTGCATGAAAACACACAAACTCAAAGTAGAATCCAAAAATGTGAATTCTGCACTAAAACATATGAAAACTTAATAAAACTTAAATAAAACATACTAAAAACTATATGAAAATATTGGCAAAAAGCGTATAAAATATCCGCTCATCAGAACACCAAACTTAAACTATTGGTTGTCCCCAAGCAACCAAAAACAAAGTAGGATAAAAAAAAGATAAGTATGCAATAAATTTTAGAGTTCTCAATGAAGCTCAATTTCAATTAGATGAGCGGGACTAGTAGCTTTTTTGTTCTAAACAATTTTGGCATCTCACTATCCATTGAAGCTCAGAATGATTGACATCTTTAGGAAATTAGAATCCAGATGATATTATTAATTTTTCTAGTTAAGTTCTTTTTTATTCTTGAACACAGCTTTTAGAGTCTTGGCCGTGACCCTAAGCACTTTGTTTTCTAGTATTACCACCGGATACATAAATACCACAGACACTTTAACTGGGTGATCCCCTTAGGATTGTGACTCAGCTTTGCTAGAATCCCCAGTCAATGGTGTCCAGGGTTCTTAAGCACACTCTTTGCTTTAGACCACGACTTTAACTACTCAGTCTCAAGTTTTTACTTGACACCTTCACACCACAAGCATATAGTTAGGGAACCAGCTCAATTGAACTGTTTAGGCTAAGATATTTCTTTTTTTAGGCCCTTCTAACCATCGATGCTCAAAGCCTTGGATCCGTTTTCTTTTTTCTTTTGGTTTAAAGGGTTATTGGCTTTTTGCTCTTGCCTTTTGGTTTAAAGAGCTATTGGCTTTTTCTACTTTTTTTTCCGAATAAGCATATATATATATATATATATTTTTTTTTCTTTTATTGGTTTTTTTGTGATGCTTTTCATTGCTTCAAGAATCATTTTTGAAATTTTCAGATCAACGATAATATTTCACTTTTAACATTATTCTTTCAAGAGCCAACATTCTTAACTCCAACATCAAATATGCATTGTTTATTCATTCATTCAGAAAACAAAAGCAATGCCACAACATCATGTAATTGAAGTATTCTTAATATATAACTCAAAATTCATGCATCTTACTTTATTAAAAATTTTCTTTTAAGCAAGGTGAAAGATGCATGGAATATTTTATAGCCTTAAGACATTAAGACAGATGATCATGCACTAGAAACAGACAATAAAACAAAATACATGAAAAACATAATATCTTAAACAACAGGGGAGTAAAGGGAACGAATCTACCTTAGTGATGGCGGCTACTACTCCTTTTGGAAGACCCAATGGAGTGATTGATCTCCACTATGTCACGCCCCTGCCTTTGTTGTTCTTTCCTCATAACTCTTTGTTCTTATCTCATGGCTTTTTGATCTTCTCTTATATCATGGAGGATATTGGAGTGCTCTTGATGTCCCATCCTTAGTTGATCCTTGCTGGAGCTTAATTCTCCAAAAGAAGTCTGCAATTGGTCTCAAAAACAAAAATTTTTTAGGGAGGAAAATACATCGCTTGAGGCATCTTAGAGATTTCTTATTGAGGCAGCTCCACATACTCTTGCTGTGTTCCATGTGCTGGCTCTCTAGTTTGCTCCATCCTTCTTTTAGTAATGGGCTTGTCCTCCTCAATGGAGATGTCTCCTTCTATGACAATTCCAGCTGAATTGCATAGGTGATATATAAGGTGGGGGAAAAGTGGAGGCAAGTACCTTTCCCTTCCTCTTCCTTGAGGTTTTACCAGTATTTGGTGCTATACTTAGGAGTGGTAGAAGTCAAAAAGCAAAGCTTTTGCAAAACCAACCTTAAGAGTTTTGCTCATTCTCAAGCAAATATGAACAATTGGGAATGAAAAAGTAGAAGGAGAAGAAGAAAGAGGGAGAGATAGACCGTAAGGTAGGTAGCTGTGGGACCTATTGGTCGTGGGAGGCTAGGAAATTAGAATTCCCTGCCCTCTTGTGGGTGTTGAACGCCATCTCTTACTCCTGGCTGGCGTTCAATGCTTGCTTAATGCTCCGTTCAACGCCAGGTCTCTGCCTCATGGCTGGCGTTCAACACCAGCTATGTGCTCCCTAGCTGGCGTTCAACGCCAACTTTGCTACTCCTCATGGGTGTTGAACGCCTACTCTAGCCCCCTTGTCTGGCGTTCAACACCAGCAATGTCTCTGCTCCAGAGTGTTCTGTTTCCAACTCTGACTGTTTCTGTTTTTGTTCTAACTACTGCACATGATCATAAACATTAGAAAGCAAGGAAAAACTCTAAAAATAAACTAAAATAAACTCAAATGAAAATAAACGAAAGAAATAAAAATAGAAATACTATACTCATGATTGACATCAGCTTCTTTAATGTCATCAGCTTGACAGACAGCTCCTTTCAAGGAGGAAGGTAGTCATTAAGGATTAAACTCTTACTCCTTACTCGGAGCGTCCTTCCTGTGCTCTCATAGATTAGCTTAATACGCTCAAGAGACAGGTTCTTGTTCACTGCATGAGGCAGGGTTGGGCTTGCAGTAATATGCTGGTGTCCCTTAGTGTCATTTCCCTCTTCCATGGTGAATACTATGATGAGATAAGTGAATATCACCATCTTCCTTAGTGAAAAGCCTTCAATAGGGATATTTTTTATTTTCCAACCCCTAGGCATTTTCCTTTTGAGGCCTTCGTCCTTGGTGGATAGTGTACATCCAACACCAAACTTACGTTTGGTCTTAGGAGAGATTGAATTGGTTTCAATCAAGGGAGGAGGCTTGAATGTTGAATCCATTATGCAAGTACCTCCCTTGTCAGGGGGTAAAGGAGGGTCAAGAACCTTGAACATCATCCAGTCCTCATGCAAGGTAATTCTTGTTTCTTGTGCCTCTTGAATTCTCAGCTTCTTCATCACAAATGAAGGTATTAGATTTAAACTCAAGCCAAGATCATACAGGGCCTTGTTAAAAGTGATCTTTCCAATAGGACATAGAAGCTGAAAGCTCCTTATGTAGGGCATCTTCCTTGGTAGTTCATTCTGGACTAAAGCACTGCACTCTTTGGTCAGTACCACAGTCTCATCTCCTCTTAGGTCCATCTTTTCAAAAAGAATGCCTTTTAGACAAGCCGTATAGGGAGTCTTCTTTTCTAATACCGTTGTAAAAGAGACATTGACTTGTAGCTTCTTGAATGCTGCTAGGAAATGAGCTATTTACTCATCCTCTGGTTTTGTTTGCACGCCTAGGAAAGGTAGCTCTTGAGACTCTTTCACCTCTGCAAGGGTGTGCTCTGTTGGAGTCATAGGCTCCTCTTGCATGCCCAGAAAAGAATCAACTTGACGTTCCTTCTCCTCTATAGGGGCGTGCTCACTGGCATTCTCGGGATCCTCCTGGTCTTTGATTGCCTTCAGTCCCTCAGTAGCAGGCTCCTGAGGTTCGTCCTCCTTGGTGAAGACTACTGTTCCACCTTCTTTTAAGGTCTCCTTCCCAGAGAACATCAAGCTTTCTGTGAAGGCCCTATAGGGATGAACCACTCAAACAACTCAGTAAGAGGAATATTACCCTGCTCAGGTGTCCACTGATCGTGGGTGTGAATGTCTCCTTGAGGGTAGTTACCACTCATATCACTAGGAGCATTATAAATCTTAGCAGGTGGTGCGGCTACAGTCTCCATGTCCAGAACTTCTGTCCTAAATGAGGTTTCCTCATAGGAGTATAAGTGCTGGTTGTTGGCAGCTATCTCAATGAGCTCATCTACCTCTTTGTGTGTCTCTATAAAGTACAGAGAACCACCTGCAAAGTGATCTACTATCTTCCTGACTATCTCAGAGATGGCTTCATAGAAGATGATTGTCTTGCCCCATCCCGAGAACATATGGGAAGGGCAATTGCTGAACATCAGCTTGTACCTCTCCCAAGCATCATGGAGAGACTCGCTCTCCTTCTGCCTGAAGGTCCAAACATCTGTCACCAGCTTAGTTAATCTCTATGAGGGAGAGAACTTGTTCAGGAATTTGTTAACAACCTTATCCCAGGTGTGTTCACACTTCCTCTATGTTCCATATGCTACCAATTATTTGCTTGAGCACTCATAGAAAATGGAAAGAGTTTTTGTCTGGGGACTTCAGGGTCCACTCCATTGGCCTCTACAGTGTCATAGAACTGCAGGAAGTCAGAAATGAACATACTGGGGTCTTCCTGTGGGCGTCCATGAAACTGGCACTTTTGCCAAAATAGCAGGATTTGGTCTAGGTTGACCTTAAAGTCATTTGAGTCAGTAGGAGTGTCAAATGTATAGGAACCCAGAGGTCTCCCAATTCGTGTATTCCCTTTTGATCCATAGTGACTTCGGTGTTCCTGCATACACAAATAAAAGACAAAGAAGAATAAGAGACTTTATGTCACAATATAGAGAGCTCCCAGTGATATATCCAAAAAGAAATAGAAGAGAATAAAGAGGGAGATTTTAAAAATTAAAGAGGAAAAAGGAATTTAAAATTTGAAAATTTTTTTATTTTCAAAAATAACAATAGAAAAGAATGGACAAATAAATAAAAAATTCAAAAATAAAATAAAAAATTAGGAAGAAAAGGATTTAAAAATTTTTGAAATTCAAAAAGAAGATAAACAATTAACTAACAAGATTAGAAAAGAACGATACAGATTTGATTTTGAAATTTTTAAAATTTAGAAAGATAAAGTCAAACAAAAAGATTTGAAATTTGAATTTGAAAAGAAAGAAAAAATTTGATTTTAAAATTTGAAATTCAAAAATTTTGAATTTTAAAAAGTTGAATTTTGAAATTTTGAATTTTGAAATTTTGAAAATTAAAAATTGAATTTGAATTAAGATAAGATAAAAATTTGAAATTTGTATTTTAAAATTTGATTTTAAAATAAGATAAGATAGGATTTTGGAAAATTTGTTTTTTTTTTATTTTGAATTTTGAATTTGAAACAAGATAAGATAAAGATTTGAAAAAGATTTGATTTTTTTTAAAAGATTTAATTTTAAACTTTAAAACTAAGATAAGATAAGATAATGATTTTAAATTTAATGAAAGATAACAAAAAATAAGATAAAGATTTGAAAAAGTTTTGAATTTTTAAATTTTAAAAGAAAGATAAGATAAGACAGAATCACAATTAAAAGAAAAGATATGATAAGATATAAAAAGATAAGATTTGAAATTTGATTTTTGAAATTAAGATAATATAAGATAAAAATTTTGAAATTAAAAATTGAAATTTTTGTTAATATTTTTGAAAATAATTTTGAAATAAAGATAGAAAAGATATTTTTTATTTTTTGAATTAATGAAGAAAGAGAAAAACAACCAAAAGACACCAAACTTAAAATGTTTAGATGTAAGACACTAAGTTTTTGAAAATTCAAAGAGAGAAATACCAAAATATACCAAACTTAAAAATTTTAAGATCAAAACAAAAAAAGAAACAAGAATAACTTGAATACCAAGAAAGAACACAAAGAACAAATTCGAAAATTCAAAGCAAATAAAGAACACTCAAAGAACACCAAACTTAAAATTTTGAAAGCCAAGACACTAATTTTTTGAAATTTCCAAGAAAAACCCCAAACGACATCAAACTTAAAGAAATTGAAATCAAATAAAATAAAGTAACAAGAACAGTTTGAATACCAAGAAGAAAAACAAGAACAATTTTCTAAAAACTCAAGAAAAGACAGACCAAAAGTACCAAAGGGACCAAAGATAAAAAGACACCAAACTTAAGGACTGACACAAGACTTAAACAAAAGGACACAATTTTTGAAAATTTTTGGAAAAAAAAAACGAGAAATTCGAAAATATAACAAGAACAAGAACAAAGACTCAAACAAAAAGAAAAAGATAAAAAAGAAAAGCAAAAATTTTTGAAAATTTTTTTATTTTTTTTTGAAAAAGAAAATAAAAGACTCAAATAAAATTAAAAACAATAACTAATCTAAGCAAAAAGATAATCCGTTAGTTTGTTCAAACTCGAACAATCCCCAGAAATGGGGCCAAAAACTTGGTGCACAAAATTGGCTCCGCAGAATTCACACAGATAGATGGGCAAGTATACCGGGTCATCCAAGTAATACCTGAGGTGAGTCAGGAGTCGATCCCACGAGAATTGTTGTTTTGAGCAAGCAGTAGACACCTTGCAGATCTTAGTTAGGCAGATAGAAATTATGAGTTGTCATGGAAAAAGCATAAAATAAATAAAGATAGAAATACCAGATTGATTTGTGAAAACAGTGATGGATGAACAATTAAGGCTTCGGAGATGCTTTGTCTTTCCGGATTAATTTTTCTTACTCTCTATCTCAATAGCTTTCTGATTTATTCAATGGCAGCCGTAAGTGATTAACTCATGTTCTCTCATCAAGTTAACCTCTGCTACTGCAGCAATCCACCACGTTGAGATGACTCATGTCCTCTCATCAAGACACCTCTAGGTTTCTCACTGTAGCAGAAGATGAAGCTCTAAGCAAGCCACTCCCCTTCACGATCCTACTCAAGGTACCACAGACAAGGCAAATCTTCTGAATCAAAGAGGGTTGCTTCTCTGACTCTAGCCTTAGTGCCATAGAGACCTCACGCATCCATAGACAACGGGATTATATGTCACATATCCAAAGTTGCTCAGATGCTCTATACGAATCCGCAATGCAAACTCTAGCTTTAGTTCAATGCTATCCGGGTCAGAAATCACACGGAACCCAAGTAGAACAAGGGCGATTGTCACGGGTTACCCTCAATTCATGAGATGAAGAACGAGAATGCACAAGAGAATAGAATCAGAATTGTATTGAAAATAGAACAGTAATGTTATTAATCCATGAAACTCGGCAGAGCTCCTAACCCTAACTTAGGAGGTTAATGACTCATACTATACAAGAGTAGTGAAATATTCGAATAGGGGAGGAAGAAGATCCTAAATAAGGGTAATCTTCTCCTATATATACTTGTCTAGTAACTCAAGATTACATACATATGATAAACTAGTCTAATAGTGCAAAAATCCTCTTACAGGGCCTACTTGGTGAGTGTTTGGGCTGAGCTTGAGTGTCTCCCACGTGCTAATGTCCCTTAGAGGCATTGAACGGTGGCTAGGGATCCTCTTTTAGGCGTTGAACTCCAGTTGCTCCCTTGTGTTCGCTGGATGCCAAGAATGGGGCTGGTAGCTGGCGTTGAACGCCAGTTTTCAGCCTTTTATTCCAAAATAAAGTATAGACTATTATATATTTCTGGAAAGCCCTGAATGTTAGCTTTCCATAGGAATTAAGATTGAGCCATTTGGACCACTGTAGCTTCAGGAAAACTCCTTTGAGTTCACGGAGGTAAGATCCCCATAGCATCTACAGTCCTTTCTCTGCTTTTGAATCAGACTTCTGCTCAAGCTCCTCAATTTCAGTTAGAAAATACATGAAATTGCATGAAAACACACAAACTCATAGTATAATCCAAAAATGTGAATTTTGCACTAAAACCTATGAAAACTTAATAAAACTTAAACAAAACATACTAAAAACTATATGAAAATAATGGCAAAAAGCGTATAAAATATCCGCTCATCCCTCTACCTGGTAGTGGCGAGGTGAGCTATAGCTTCAGCCTTGATCTAAGAAGATATACTTGGGCAACAACCTATCTACTTTTTCAACAAAGCTTTATAGGGAGCAGAACTGAAATATCAAAAGATAGAAATGTTCGTAGATGCCCTTATCCTCACCTCTCGTAGGCTTCGATCTTACTTCCATGCTCATAGAATAAAAGTCCACACTAATCAATCAATGAAGACAGACTTGGCAAGATGGATGTTGAGATGGGCTATAGAACTGTCCGAGTTCGACTTGAGGTATGAAGCTCGGACAGCAATCAAAAGCTCAATATCTCGCGGACTTCGTAACCGAATGCACTAAAAGTCGAGAGAGCCCAACAATAAGGAGCATATACATATATGGATTGATGCACAAAAATTTGTATCACTACAAATTTTCTTTTGGCAAGTATATTGAATTATCGTCAAGTAAAAACTCACAGTAGAGTGAGGTCGAACCCACAGGGATTGATTGGTTGAGCAATTTTAATCGTAGAAATGCTCTAGTTGAACTAAACAGATTTGAATTGAGATTTATAGGAATTTAAATTGCGGGAAATAGAAATAGCAAGGAATGTAAATAATGGAAAGTAATTGGCAAAATGTAAAGTGCAGAAAGTAAATTGCAGGAATTTAAATGGGAATCGGGATGATTAAACATAAACGTAAATAGCAGAATATAAAGAATGGGGAGATCAGAGATGGGGTATTCATTGGGGTCAGGAGATATTGTATTCTCCGGATCAAGTTCATTCTCATCTCTTCCTCAATCCATGCAACTCATTAATATCTTGGCAATCTTAGGTGATTGAATCCTAATTCCTTAGCAATTCAATCTCTCTAAACTTGAATAATTTCCCAATTCCTCGATCTAATTGCTCATGGGAAGAGATGAAGTACGATCATTGATTATACCACATGTTTTTCCAAATTAAAGTATTGGTAGGATTATATGTCACTATATCCATGCAACCCCCAATCCAGTCCAACATGAGAAAGCATTTCTAGCATGATTTTCTCATTCCTCTTCCAAGGTTCAGAGAAAATCCAAGTATGAGTAACTTCTCTTCCGAGACAATGACTCAATTGGATGAAGATCGAAAGCTTTCAAGCAAATCAAAGAGAAAGGAAAGAAGAAGAAGAATAAGAACTATTAATGATCAATTGAATTACAAAAGAGCTCCCTACCCCAATATAAATGGGGGATTAGTTCATCATTGCTCAATCCAAATAAAAAGGGAAAAGGAAAAGGAAGTACGTAAACTAAAAGAAAAGTACAAAGAAAATGATTTCAGGGTTGCCTAATTAGGATCCCCTGCTTCCTACCCTTCTCTTCAAGCTCCAAAGCTCTTCTATTTATACTCTTCTTCTCATTTCCAAAAATGGGTCTTCATGTACTTAGATGGTGGGCCTTGTCCTTGATAGAAGCAGTTAGAAATGACTTTTAGTAACGTTGACAAAGACGTTAGCAAGCTAACGTTCATTCTTGCAAGGGTGCCAATTTGTATTGAAGTTGGTGAAAACGTTGGTGACCAACGTTTGTACGAAAACGTTGAGTCAAATGTTACTTGAAAAAGGATTTCTGGGCGTTGCCAGCAATGTTTGACTCAACGTTGGTGCACCAACGTTTGTCTGGTCACGTGTACGCATCGCCCACGCGTACGCGTACAAGTCAAACCGCACTTTGCGCGTGTGCGTCGCCCAGGCGTTCGCAAGACAGGCTGAAATTCGCCTTCACGCATACGGATCATCGACGTGTACGCGTCGCAGCAAATTTTCCAACTTCAATTTTTGAGATTTTTATCGCAAACCTTGGGGGTAACGTTGGTTTACCAACGTTCCCTCCAACATTGCACCCTTGTACGTGCGCACACTTGCAATTTTTCTTCTTGTGCGTACGCACACAAGGAAATTCTTCCAGCTTCAACTTTGTGATTTATCGAAGACGTTATGGGTACCGTTGGTTCACTAACGTTCCCTCCAATGTTTGCACCTTTTTTATATAAAGTTGCCAGCAATGTTGGTGAGCCAACTTTGGCCACCAACGCTGCATTGTCCTCTTCCTCAACGTTTGAGGCAACATTAGTGAGCCAACTTTGGCCACCAACATTGCTTTCTCTACTTCTTCCTTGCACTTCCTCTGCTTCCTTTCACCTATCATCAACTAAACAAATGCATCAAAGTCTTTCCATAATCACGAGATTTTGCCTCATTCATAACATCAAGTAAATCTTGCATAAATCTACTGAAAATGAACATAATTAACCATGTTTGATTGAATCAATATATGCACGAAATTCACATCCAAATACTTACTTATTGCTCAAGAAAGTGCATGAAACCTAATGAAAACAAATGAAAAAGGCTTGTGAAACTAGCCTAAGATGCCCTGGCATCATGGATCATCTAATAAAGCCGGTAGTGGGGCAGGCGTCATCCTGGAAAGTGAGCAAGAAACTCGGCACACTTTTTACTATCATTCAGCATATCTTCGTTTTATACTTTGTATTTCCTTTTAGTATGAGTTTCTAAACCTCCTAGGTTAAGGGGAGAAGCCCTGCTTCGTCCTATGAATTAATAAAAGCATTACTATTTCTTTTTCGATCCCTGTTTGATTTATCTATAAGATGTATATTCGCACTTCAACATGGTAAATAGGATGATCAGTGACAATCAACTATATTCATCATACTAAGACAAACGTGCTTGACAAACACCTGCGTCTACTTGGGTTCGTGTGAATACGTGACTGGAAAGTACGAGCCAACAACTATGTTTATACATCTCTCAGACGGCTAATCCACGACTTCGTTGGAGACTTCTCGAGACATCAGTTCAGCCAATTTCTTGGGAAATTAGGGTTTCTGTGGTATAGGCTAGAATCCAAAGAAGCAGCATTCTCTGATCTAGAAGATTCGACCTTGTCTGTGGCGTTTTGAGTAGAATCGCTTGGAGAATGAACTGCTAGCGCTTCATCCTTCGTCAGATGGGATGACTACGGCCCATGGCATTCAATCTGTAGCAGAGGAGATCAATGACCACGGCCCATGGCGTTGATCACATATAGCCTGCCATAGAAGACATCATTCACAAGCAAAGAAGACAATGATACCAGAATTAATTCAGAAAGACAAGGCAACTCCAACTCTTAACTCTATTCCCATTACTGACTCCATTTGATATAAAAGTAATTTATACAATATTAAAACACGTCCAATCCTTCTGATCTGCCTGACTAAGACCTGTAAGATAACCATAGCTTGCTTCAAACCACAATCCTCGTGGGATCGACCCTTACTCGCTCAGGTATTACTTGGACGATCCAGTGCACTTGCTGGTACAACTGTACAAAAGTGTGGGGATTCGTGCACCAAAAGTAAAAAGTGGCTTGAAAGTGCAATAGTCACGCTGTAAATGACTTGCTTATATAGGCGCGGACCTTTCTTATCTCGTTTACCATATAAAGGAAATAAGTTTGTGTATATCTCATTTACACTGTAAACGAGATAAGCCCTGTTACACAACACGTGTGCAAAATGTGATATGTGCAACAACAAATGTGTTTTATCTCGTTTACGGTACGCAAACTTATTTTATTTACACGATAAATGAGATAAGTTAAGCAATGTAAATTAGTAAATACGCTAAATAACTCTAACTAAAACAGGAATTGAAAATCCTAGAAAACTACTTTGCAGTGAACCTAAACAGAAAGAGATTGAGAAGCAGAGGATTCTAGAATAGAAAAGGTTTCTTGATAAAAATGAAACAATGACTTCTATTAAAAATGTAAAATGAAAAGCACACTAAAAAATCCAAATCTGCATTCTGTAATATGCCTATGCTTCCTCTCAACACTTTATTGTTGATGATGAGTATAGGGGCATGATTTTCTATGATGTATACCTTCATTTGCAAGAAAATTAGTGAAAGCACGTGACATAAATTCCATTCTCAAATTCATTTGTAAAGCCTTTATTTTCTGTCCAGTTTGATTTTCTATAAATGTTTTATAATTCTGAAAAGCTACTAAAGACTGAGATTTATTTGTGAGTAAGAAAATGCATGTATATTTAGAATGTGCATCAACAAAAGAAATATAATATCTAAATCCACTTCTTGATATTATAGGAGCAGGCCCCCAGATATCCACAAAAACAAGTTCTAAAGGTGTCATATACACAGTATCATTTAAAGAAAAATCTAATCTATGAATCTTAGCTAAAGGACAGATTTCACATACATGATTAGTAGCAGATTGAGAACTAAAATGCAAAGAAATTTTATTCATAACATCCATTACAATTTTAAGAGAACTATGGCCCAATCATTTATGCCATAAATCCATAGTGTTATTCTGATTACATTTGGAAACAGGATATGCACTAGAATCTAAAGACTGATTAGCTAGCTGTGTAGTAGTAGTATAAGCACTAGAATACTGAGATCTAGAACTAGAAAGGTTATCAAGGATTTGTACTGAGGTATTAGACAAATTTTTTTGTGCTTGAAAGTTATCAAAAGAGTAAGTGCCATTTCTAGACATGCCTTGTAGGAGAAATTCTCTGGTATCCTGATCATGAATAGCACAATAATAAGGCCGAAATTCAAAGCAGACATGGTTATCAGTTGCGAATTTAGAAACACTCAATAGATTTTGAGTAATTTGTGGTACAAGAAGTTCTTTAAAAAAAAAGCAATATTTGAGTAATTGAAATACCTGACCCATTACCTACAAAGAGCTTATCATTATCTGAAGGATTTGGTGATGCTGTGAGGAGATTTCCTGAATCTGAAGTGACATGATGACTCGCTCCTGTATCCGGTAATCAAGAAGCTTCACTTACTGAAGAAGAATGGGTAAGATATGCCCTAGGTTGATGAAAATTAGAGGATGAGGGGGTGGTTGTGTATTACTATATGGAATTTGCTTTGGGGTAGAGTTGGTTATGGAATTAGGTTGAAAAGCAGTATCAAAATGATGGAAGTAGTTCCACACAACATGTCCTTGCCTTCCAAATAATTGGCATTGAGGACGATTTTGAGTGTATCCAAAATGTCCTCCATGATTACTGCGGCCACCACGGCCTCTTCGAAAGCCTCCACCTCTTTGATATTCAAATGATGAAGAGGATTGAGCATAATGAGCTACAGGCATACCTACATCATGTTTCTTGAACCTGTCCAGCATATCATCAAACGCAGGCAGATAAGATTCAGCCTCTACAACCTTGAAGATTCCAAGTCTTGACATTACCGAACCAATGTATACAGTGTAATATTTATTAAGACCATCGATTATTGCTTGTATGTGATCTGAGTCAGGTACCTCATAGCCGAGAGCAAAAAGGGCGTCGACCACATTCCGAATCTTGTTCAGAAAATCAGAAACAGTTCCATTTTTCTTACATGATTTGAGTTGGGATTTCAAACTCTAAATTCGTGAAGCGGAAGCATCTTCAAAGTATTTTTCAATTCTTTCCCAAACTTCATAAAATTGTGAAAGATGAATTACCTTGTTCTTAATGCTGGTAGTCATTGATTCTACAAGCCAAGTAGTGAGAGTTAAATCTTGTAATATCCATGTCTTGTACTTTGCCGATTCAGAAATTGTTTTGGTCGCTTCATCAGTCACGAACTGTGGCAGAATCTTGGAGTTGTATATATGATCTTCCATGGAGAGGCTCTGAATTATTAACATAGCCCTGTGTCTCCATGTGCTATAATTGTCTTGAGTGAGTTTGTCTGAGATAGGTGAAAAGGTCTTCTTGGAAGAGTCAGAGAGGATAATCTCCATGATAAAGATGAGCAAGATTATAGGCTCTAGATATCATAAAAGAGGAATTGAAAACCCCAAAAAACTACTTTGCAGTGAACCCAAACAGAAAGAAATTGAGAAGCAGAGGATTCTAGAATAAAGAAGGTTTCTTGAAAAAAATGAAACAATGAATTCTATTAAAAATGTAAAATGAAAAGCACACTAAAAAGCTCAAATCTGCATTCCTTACACTTATTTATAACTCTTTAACTATCCACTAAACAGTTCTCTCAATACTAACTAACAACTTTATTTGATAATTATTGTTCTTTCTTATTTTATTTTCAGTCTCTAATCACTAAACACAATACAGAATCTCAGTCTCTCGATTTTAGTTTTAGTCTCTGAAAATAAACTACTTTAAATGTAGATGTACAAAAAATTTAAATCTTAATTATTAAAATAAATTGATTAGTTATATAATTAAAATTTATTCTTGTCATTACTTAAATATAAGCTTATTATTTTCACTACATATTTTCTGTGTGTAAATATAAAGAAAGTACATATGGTGTGAATTGTTGATAAACTAGTTGAGCAACTCTTTTTTTATTCTAAACCTTGCAGATGCGAGTTGCGAGATACCCAAATAAAAATAAGAAAAAAGAAAAGAATAAAAAGAAGTAGAAATTGAGACAAGTCGGTTTCAATTGGCAGTGACTTCACAAAGATATTCTTTTTCTTAGCATTTTAATAATAGTGTTTTGATGATGCTTAACTTTTATTTTATTTTATTTTGTTAACCATTAAAAATGTCTTCGAATTATTCAAACACAGAATAAAAATATATCTAAATTTTACTATCGACAAAAATATTTTTAAATAATTTAAAAATACGACAAAAATGTTCAACAATAAATATATATTTTCAAAACATGCCTTAGAGATTGAATATTGATGTGATTTTTTGTAAGCATAATTAAAAATATAAAGTATTATTATTCTTAAAATTTGGTGATTTTTTCTAAGTATATATTTTTTATGATTTTTGAAAAATATTATTTGTTGTTAACAAAAAAAATTACAAAAAATATATACTTAATAAAAAATCACAATATTTTAAGGATAGTAATATCTCATTTTTTAGTTATGCTTGCAAAAAATTATATCAAAATTCAATCTTTAATGTATTTTTTGAGAAATACATATTTAAAGTTAGATAATCTTGAAAAAAGCTAACCTTAAATATATATTTCTCAAAAAATACATTAGAGATTGAATTTTGATGCGATTTTTTACAACCATGATTAAAAAAATGAGATATTATTATTCTTAAAATTTGGTGATTTTTTGTTAAGTATATATGGTTTTGTGATTTTTTAAAAGTATTATTGATTATTAACAAAAAAATCATAAAAAATATATACTTAACAAAAAATCAACAAATTTTAA
Organism: Arachis duranensis; assembly: GCF_000817695.3. Classification (NCBI taxonomy): domain Eukaryota; kingdom Viridiplantae; phylum Streptophyta; class Magnoliopsida; order Fabales; family Fabaceae; genus Arachis; species Arachis duranensis. The sequence continues at coordinate 48,455,738 of NC_029780.3, forward strand.
GTATAATAATATCTTATTTTTATAATCATACTTGCAAAAAATTATATCAAAGTTTAATCTCAAAAATATTTTTTAAAAATATATATTTATTATTAAATTTTTTTATTATATTTTAATATTATTTAAAAATATTTTTATTGATAGTAAAATTTAAATATATTTTTATCCGCGTTTAAATAATTTAGGAATACTTTTTGTGATTGACCCTTTATTTTATTTAAAAGAAAGAACATGATGAATTTGTGCCGAGTCTACATATATATTGACTTTAGTGTATATTGTGAAGCCAAATAAGACTTGGGTGATTCCAGCAACAAACAATGCACATTTCAAAATGAAGAAGCAACAAACAATGCAAGCCAACAATTAATTAAGGACCACATTTCATATTCAATTTAATTTCAATGTTCAACGTTTCACAGCAAAGAATCTCCACGTCGATAGATGGTTCCAGAAGGAGAATGACTACTTCTCCACCTATGGCTCGCATATGCTGCCTTCTGCTAGAGGTGGCAACGGGGTGAATTGGAACGAATTTTTGTTCTATCAATTTTGTTTCATCGTACAATAAGTTATATAGAATTTGTTTTATTTTTATTTGCGAATAATAAAACATTGATTCCTAACTCGTTTCTGTGAGTATCCGCTCCGTCTCTATCCGTTCCCGCCTTGCCACTCCTAAAAATCCGTCCCACTAAAAATCCGCTCTAGTGCGGGGTAGATAATTACCCGCTCCGAACGGATAGGGACGGAATGGGTACCTGCGAGTTTGGATGGTATTGTCATCCCTACCTTCTGTCTAATTCTCTGTTCCTACACTTTAATTCTAATTTCTAACGAATCTAGTTTTATCTTTGATCGATACTTGAACAGAATATAGATATACAGAGAGATAATAGCAAAATATAAAAATATATTTGAAATTGTAAATTAGTATATTTTTTATTTTAAAATATTTTGTTATTTTCGTTCATCTTTTTATTTTATAATATTTATTATTTTATTTTTAGTTTAATTATTCTATTAATTTCTATAATTTCATTATATTTTTAATTAAGTCTCTATATTTTTTTCTTTTCAATTAGATCTTTATACTATTTTTTTAATTTGGTTTTTATAATTAAAAAAAATATTTGAATTAACAGAATATTCTTTTCTCAAATTGAATATATCAATGGTAAAAATGTTTAGATTAATCTTCACTGACTCTAGTTATTCCATATTGACAAAATAATCCTTATCCCTCTTTCTCCCCTTTCACTCATACAAAAAAATCCTTGCTCTTTATCCTTTCTCTGTTTCAGATGGTGCAGATCCATTAACGCTTCTCGACCCATCATTCTGTGATCGAAACTGGATATTTTCTATTGTGGCCTCCATTATTAAAGGAGTTGTTGTGATTACCGTGTTTAGAGGCTATTGTGGCTATCGTGTTTAGATACGAGTTAAACCTTTTTTCACTCTTCACTCTTTCATTGTTTGCTAAATGTTGTGTGTTTTACATAACTGTCTTTGTTGGTATTTTTAATTAGGTATTTACTATTTCACATTTTTTGTTTTTTGTTGTGTAGCGATTATTGGAATAAATTATTTTATTGATCCAGATCATCCATATTGAATCACTAAAAATTTTTCATAATGCGGAAGCATATGTTTACTCATAGAAATTAGAAATTGATGAAAAGATTGTTTCAGTCTTGTAGTTCTTTCAATCTTCCTCAACCAAAGTTTTAGGCGGCTGAATTGTGACTCTTCTTATGGAAAAGAGCGACAAAGGCGGCTTTGGTATATTGAGGACCGAAACCCTGAAGGCACTATTTATATTTGAGCATGACACCCATTAAACCCTAAAACCCAAATAAAAATAGTATCTAAAATCCAAAAGAAAATATATCTAAAATTTAAAAGATAATTATCTAAAGAACAAAAGATAATATCCGGTTTTATTGTCATTTAATTCTAAATTAAAAGTAATAATAACTTATTCAATTTAGTATTTAAAACAATAAATAAGATCACCATTATATAAGTCATTTAATTTGAAATAACATAATTTGTGATTACAATTAATATATGTATTGCCCACAAACAAATTAGGAAATTATAATAATTTTCTAACAATCTCCCACTTGAGCTATACATATATTCTTTCTTGACATAATCATATCTTATAAACTTTGTGCGCGCATCTGAATGCTATTTCTCTTATTACATTAACAATCTGGTTCGTCTCATATAATAGATATGGAATCACCGTAGTTTTTATCACATTAATGTCGAGACTAAACCACGACAATCATCATCCTAACATACTTAACGACATAGATCAAATTTGGATGAGTAATATGGAAATTACATGCCAAGTGATCTCATGTATGTCTATTTCCATCTAGTCTAACTTTAAAACTTTATTGAGATCAAACACAAAACAAATATTACAAAATGAATATTTCACATAACATGAAATAAACCATCAACTTAATTCTGCAGATAACTCAATATCTGTCATAGGACATATAGCATAAAATAAACTCCCACTAAACCAAGGCATCATGAATATTGACACCTATCTGAGCAGTGTGCTCATGAAAAACTTTAGGGATCAATTTCTTGGTTAATGAGTCTGCTAGCATATACTCTGTTCCTATATGTCTTATGGAAATCTGTTTTTCTTAAACTTTCTCCTTGACAACTAAGAACTTGATGTCTGTATGCTTCGATTTTGTCAAGCTTTTATTGTTGTTGGAGTATAGTACTGTTGAATTATTGTCACAAAATATCTTCAATGACCTTTCAATGCAACCATATGCCATGAAATCGGAATCAGAGTACTCAATGATCTCCAAATTTTCTGATCTCCGATAAATAAGCTTGTAATCCTTTGTTCTCTTTAGATAACGCATTACGCGTTTAATAGCTATCCAATGATTTATGCCCGAATTGCTCAAGTATCTACCCAACACTCCCACTATAAATGATATATCAAAATATGTGCAGACTTGAGCATACATAAATTTCCCTAGTGCTGATGCATAAGGTTTATCATGCATTACTATCTTCTCAATATCATTTTTAGGGCATTACTTGAGACTAAATTTGTCTCCTTTAGCTACGGGTGTGTCCATTGGTCTACAACTTTTTATGTCATATCTACTTAAAATCCTTTTTTGATATAGTTCTTTTATGATAATCTAAGAATACCTTGAGAGCGATCTCTTAGTATATCAGTTCCTAATACAAAAGAGGCATCACCAAGATCTTTCATTTTGAATTTGTTCGATAGAAATTTCTTAGTTTCATGTGACAAGCCTATATCGTTACTGGCAAGTAGAATGTCATCAACATATAAGACCAAAACTATGTATTTACTCCCACTGAACTTGTGGTATACACATTTATCTATAATATTTACCTCAAAACTGTATGAGGTAATGACTTGATTAAACTTATGATACCATTGATGGGAAGCTTGTTTGAGACCATAGATGGATTTTCTCCTTTCTCTGTTGAATCTTCTTAATGACACTTCTTGAGGTTGTTGAGCTTGCTGTATGGGTTGGGATTGACGAGGATTTTCATTATTTTCCTGTACTGAAATTGAATCTACAGTAAGATTCTCATTGTGCTTTTGTACTATAACTATATCTTGAACAATAATAGGCACAAGGACCTGATCATTGTCAGTTATAGAATCCTCATCAAAAGCAACATTCCTAATATTTTCTTCCCCCCAAACTCAACATCCTCAAGAAATCTCGCATTTTCCGTCTCAAAAATAGACCTTGATACAGGATTGTAAAACTTGTACCCAGTGAATGCCCAGCGTAACCAACAAAGTAGCAACTAATTGTCCTTGAGTCCAATTTTCTTTTATGCGGCCTATAAGGTCGCGCCCTCAGCTGAACATCCCCAAATATGCAAATGCTTTATACTGTGCTTTTTCCAGTCCAAATTTCATATGGAATTTTGTTAACTGCTTTGCTTGGCACCCTATTAAGGATGTACACTGCGGTCTTTAAGGCTTCTCCCCAGAGTGATTCAGGCAAGGAAGAATGACTAATCATACTTCTCACCATGTCCTTAAGAGTTCGTTTCCTTTGCTCTGCAACACCATTCATGCTAGGTTTGCCTAGCATGGTGTACTGCGGAACAATACCACACTCCTTTAGGAAAAGAGAAAAAGTCCCAGGATGTTGCTCACCTGAACCGTCATATCTTCCATAGTATTCACCACCACGATTAGATTTGACAGCTTTAATTTTCTTTCTAAGTTGAAGTTCAACTTCAGCTTTGAAAGACTTGAAAACATCCAAGGCTTGGGACTTTTCATGAATTAAATATAGATACCCGTAACGAGAGTAATCATCTATGAACGTAATAAAGTACCGTTGTCCATTCCAAGAGATAGTAGGGAATGGGCCGCATATATCGGAATGTATCAGTTCTAAGATATCTATAGCTCTCTCGGCACCTAATTTCCTTTCGTTTGTCCTTTTTCCCTTTATGCACTCAATGCAGACTTCAACGTCCACCAAATTTAGGGGTCCAAGAATTCCATCCGACACGAGCCTCTGAATTCTCTGTTTAGAGATGTGACCTAGGCATTTGTGCCATAATGATGCCGAATTTTCATTTAGTTTTTGTTTTGCACCTATTTCCAGTATTTCATTATTATAGGAATTTAAGTCAAGCCTATATAGATTATCCACCAAATGACCAGAGAAAATATTATTCAATTTATAAAAGAGACTGACTTTATTGTATCCGAACGAACAAAAATAATCTAATTTGTCCAAACGAGAAATAGAAACCAAATTCCGTCTAAATTATGGTATATAAAATGTCTCTAATAAATCCAAGTAAAATCTACTCGTGGAACATAATCTAACGGCTTCTATAGTTTCGATTGCAACTATATTGCCATCTGCCACATAGATGTATCTTTCAGCATCACTTGGTGGTCGGCTCCACAGGCAACCCTGATAGTAACAATTACATGAGTAGTAGTAGCAGAATCTACCCACTAAGTATCAACAGATGCATAACTTAAACTAGCCTCAGAACAAACAAAAGTAACAATTGTTTGTACCCTTCTTTACACGCTAAGTGGCATATTTGGTACAATCCTTCTTCATGTGTCCCACCTTCTTACAGAAGAAACAGCTTGAAATTTGATTCTATTTCTTAGCCTTTTCTACAGAGAAGGCACATTCGTAGTAGTATCACGCTTTCTTTTATACTGAGAAGATGAAGCCATGTGAGCACTTTCAGTCTTATCTTGCTATAACCTCTCTTCTTCTTGCACACAATGAGATATAAGCTCATTTAAGGACCAAGTGTCCTTTAGAGTGTTATAACTCACTTCGAATTGCCCAAATTGTGTAGGAAGAGAGATTAAAATGTAATAGATGAGTAAATCTTCAGACAACTCTAATTTTAGTGCTTTCAATTTTGAAGCAAGATGAGACATTTCCATAATGTACTCTCTTATGTTCCTTTTACCTTTATACCTCATGGAGAAAAGTTTGCTCAAAAGACGACTTGCCTCTGCCTTTTCATTCTTAGCAAAGAATTTTTTTCAACATCTTTCAGGAACTTTTTGGCATCTTTATCCTCAGTAATTGAGCCCCAAAATGCCTCAGAAATTGAGCGTTTCATAATCATAATGCTCATTCAATTGGATATCTCCCACTTCTCTATTTTAACCTCATTGAAATTTTCTGGAGTGGAAGTGGATTTCTCCTCTCGAAGAGCTATATCCAAGACCATACAACAGAGGACAATCTCCATGGTGTCCTTCCAAACTTTAAAGTTTGAACCATTTAACATAGGAATACTGCTAATTTGTGCAGAAACATTAGTAGCTGAAGCCATGATTTCTTTATTAGAACAAAAAAGGAACATGCAGTAAATATTAGTTAAATAATAGAAAAAAATCCGTATTGAGATATCTAGAATAACATTAATTTTTAATCTTTGGATAGAAAAATTAACTGTAAGTGATACTCTCATTGTAGTAATCAAATATTGTCAAAATTCTTGTCACACGTTAAGCCTTTCTTTGGACCGACTAAATGCCAACATGAAAACTTAAACTTTGCAACCTATTTATTACTGCGTATATTTTTTATTAATTGGCCAAAAAATAATCTTCCTTTGGACCGATTATTGACTGCATAATTAATAGAAAATAAATAAAAGTGTGCAATGTTTATTATTTGGCCGAACAATAAACTTTCTTTGGGCCGATTATTGTCCGCAAAAATAATAAGCATTACTTTATTCTTAATTAGTTACCCAAACATGTATTTACCATCAATACGTGTATGTAATTCGGCCAAATATAGACCTTCCTTTTGGCTGATCAATATTCGCACAAATTACATATCACCATATTCCTAATGTTTTAATTATCAATTTTCACAAAAGGGGCTACTTTGGCAGCATAATTTTTAATCAATTTATTTCAAAACCAAATCTTTATAAAATAGGTGGGTATAATAATCCAAATTGTTACTAGTTTTCTGATGTAACAATAAAAAATACTTAAAACTCAAAAGGAATTAAATCTTAATAGTGTCTTTTCAAACCTTAAATAAACTATGATTATAACTCATGTGCCAAAAAATTTTTGATCTTTTAAAATTAACGAACATTATCTTCTATTACTCAAATATTATTAATATGTACACATAACTTGGCCAAATATAAATCTTTTTTTAGGTAGATTAATATTCGTATAAGTAACATATATAATAATCCTTATATCTTAAAAGATAATCAATTAACTTTACACCAAATTAATGACACACAATTTAAATCTTTAGAAATCCAAATTTAGCAAATATATATAAAGAATAATAACATATATGTGTATAATAAATGGCCAACAGTATACATATGTTACTGCATATATATATGTATTGATGCACACCCAATCTGGAACAATTTCATTAAGCGTGCAATAATTTCATATATACTGTAAACAACGTATATGTATATATATTGATCCAACCAAATAAAATTAAATATTTTCGATGATTAAATTATGGATGGTTTTAATATTACTTGTTGGAATAAATTATTTTATTGATTCAGATCAATCATATTAAATCACTAAAATTATAATAATGCGGAAGCGTATCTTTATTCATAGAAATTAGAAATTGATGAAAAGATTGTTTTAGTCTTATAGTTCTTTTGATCTTCCTCAATCAAAACCTTCTATATTTCTAGGCGGCTGAATTATGACCCTTTTGATGGGAAAAGAACGACAAAGGCAGCTTTGGTATATTTGGAATCGAAATTCTGAAGGCACTATTTATATTTGAGCATGATATCCATTAAACCCTAAAGTCCAAATAAAAATAGTATCTAAAGTCCAAAAGATAATATATCTAAAATCCAAAAGATAATTATCTAAAGAACAAAAGATAATATCCAGTTTTATTCTCATTTAGTTCCAAATTAAAAGTAATAATGACTTATTCAATTTAACATTTAAAACAACAAATGAGATCACCATTATATAAGTCATTTAATTTGAAATAGTATAATTTGTGATTATAATTAATATATGTATTACCCACAAACAAATTGAAAAATTATAATAATTTCCTAACAGTAATGGGAGAATCAAAATTCACAATAAAACTTTATCACGGTGAAAAATTCCTTGACACGGGACATGAGCTAAAATATTTAAGTGGAGAAGTTGCACTATAAAAAATAATTTAAAATAATATTTATATTATAGCGGTTTTAAAAAGACCGCTATAATATTTGAGTATTATGGCCTTTTATGGTGTTGCCATAATTAATTTGCATAAAATGACGATTTTTGGTAAATCTAGCGATTTTAATCTGCTATTATCGAAACCCATTATTAAAAAAAAGTTCCAAAACTCTTTTCCAGCAAAAAAATTTCTTACACAGTATTTGATTTAAAGGAATGTGAGAGGAAAGAAAATGGAAGAAAAATTAAATTTTTCATTGTTTGAATGACCAAAAGAAATAAAGGAGAAAAGAAAAAATGGAGCAGGTCCATGCAAAACTTTTCTCCTCAACTGTGAGATGAAAACTAATAAAGAATGAGATAATAATGATGTAATTACAGATTTATCCTCTACTTAATAAAAAAACAAATTCTTCCTTTCACATTCTTCCAAATATGAAAACCCATCTATTATGTTTTTTCTAGTTTTACAATGCCACCAAGTAATTTTTATTAGTTTTTATAAAATTATTTACTTGTATATATTTAAAAAATAATAATACATCTTTTTGTTTACCACATTTAAAAGACAATAAAAGAAGATAACTTTAAAAAAAGTGTTATTAACAAAAATAATATGTTAAAATCTTAAAATACAATTTGAATGATTTTTTTCTATTAAAAAATAATTTGTATACATTAATATATTATAATTTATATATAATATAGGTAAGGGTATTAATGTAATTTGACTTTAGTAATTTTCTCTCTTTTTATTTTTTCTTTTATTCAAACAAAGAAAAAATTTCTTTCTATTTTCTTTCCTTCCATTTTCTCTTCATCCAAACAACAAACCAAAAAATTAACTTTTTCTTCTATTTTCTCTCTTCTCATTTTTTTCTTCCGTTTTTTTCCTCTTATTTTCCATCTTGCATCCAAACAATGCCTTAGCGCTGCTTATCTACTGAAACCCATTATCTAGTGAAACTAACAAGCGCTGCAACCACTAAAACTTGAAAACAACAATATGTGCTTGGTGCACGAAATTTTAATCCCAATATCAAAATCAAGATTTCTTATGATTTCGTACCACTAACCAGCAAGTGCACTGGGTCGTCCAAGTAATACCTTACGTGAGTAAGGGTCGATCCCATGGAGATTGTTGGTTTAAAGCAAGCTATGTTTATTTTATTATTCTTAGTCAGGATATCAAATATAATTATCAGTTTGAATTATTAGAAAAATGAAAGAGCGTGAAATAAATAATTGTTACTTTAATAATGAAGAATATGTTGGAGTTTTGGAGATGCTCTGTCTGCTTTATTTCAGCTTTTCTCTTGTAATCCTCTTCCCACACGCAAGGCTCCTTCCATGGCAAGCTATATGTAGGGTGTCACCGTTGTCAATGGCTACTTCCCATCCTCTCAGTGAAAATGGTCTAAATGCTCTGTCATAGCACGACTAATCAGCTGTTGGTTCTCGATCATGTCGGAATAGAATCCATTGATTCTTTTGCATTTGTCATCACGCCCAACACTCGTGAGTTTGAAGCTCGTCACAGTCATCCAATCCAAGAATCCTACTCGGAATACCACAGACAAGGTTTAGACTTTTTGGATTCTCATGAATGCCGCCATCAATTCCAGCTTATACCACGAAGATTCTGATTAAGGAATCTAAGAGATACTCATTTAATCTGATGTAGAATGGAGGTGGTTGTCAGGCACACGTTCATGGATTGAGGAAGGTGATGAGTGTCACGGATCATCATCTTCTTCATAGTTAAGTGCGAATGAACATCTTAGATAAGAACAAGTGTGTTTGAATGGAAAACAGAAGTAATTGCATTAATTCATCGAGACGCTGCAGAGCTTCTCACCCCCAACAATGGAGTTTAGAGACTCATGCCATCAAAGAGTATAAAATTCAGATCTAAAAATGTCATGCGATACAAAATAAGTCTCTAAAAGTTGTTTAAATACTAAACTAGTAACCTAGGTTTACAGAAAATGAGTAGACTAAGATAATTGGTGCAGAAATCCACTTATGGGGCCCACTTGGTGTGTGCTGGGGCTGAGACTTAAGCTTCTCACGTGCCTGGGCTGTTTCTGGAGTTGAACGCCAGGTTGTAACGTATTTTTGGCGTTGAACTCCAACTTGTAACCTGTTTCTGGCGTTGGACGCCAGACTGCAACATGGAACTGGCGTTGAACGCCAGTTTACATCATCTATCTTCACGCAAAGTATGGACTATTATATATTTCTGGAAAGCCCTGGATGTCTACTTTCCAACCCAATTAAGAGCACGAAAATTGGACTCCTCTAGCTCCAAAAAATCCATTCCGAGTGCAGGGAGGTCTCTCAATTTCAGCCAGAAAATACCTGAAATCACAGAAAAACACACAAACTCATAGTAAAGTCCAGAAATAAGATTTTTTCTTAAAAACTAATAAAATTATATTAAAAACTAACTAAAACAAGCTAAAATCTACATGAAAATACTCCCAAAAAGCGTATAAAATATCTGCTCATCACAACACCAAACTTAAACTGTTGCTTGTCCTCAAGCAACTAGATAAATAAAACAGGATGAAAAGAAATTAAGAAGCAATAATATCTCAGAGTTTCAAGTGAAGCTCAGATTTTAGTTAGATGAGTGGGGCTGGAAGCTTTTTGCTTCTGAACAATTTTGGCAACTCACTTTATCCTCTGAAATTCTGAATGATTGGCATTTATAGGAACTCAGAATTCAGATAGTACTATTGATTCTTCTAGTGTAGTATGTTGATTCTTGAACACATTTACTTTATGAATCTTGGCCGTGGCCCTAAGCACTTTGTTTTCCAGTATTACCACCGGATACATAAATGCCACAGACACATAACTGGGTGAACCTTTTCAGATTGTAACTTAGCTTTGCTAAAGTCCCCAATTAGAGGTGTCCAGAGTTCTTAAGCACACTCTTTTTGCTTTGGATCACGACTTTAACCACTCAGTTTCAAGCTTTTCACTTGGACCTGCATGCCACAAGCACATGGTTAGGGACAGCTTGGTTTAGCCGCTTAGGCCTGGATTAACTTCCTTGGGCCCTCCTATCCACTAATGCTCAAAGCCTTAGATCCTTTTTACCCTTGCCTTTTGGTTTTAAGGGCTATTGGTTTTTTTCTTTTTCTTGATCCAATGAAATATTGTAAATTTTTTTCACTGCTTTTTCTTGCTTCAAGAATCAAATTCATGATTTTTCATATCAGCAATAATATTTTTCGTGTTCCTCATTCTTTCAAGAGCCAATATTCATAAAATTCAAGATAAAAAATATGCAATGTTCAATCATTCATTCAGAAGACAAAAAGTATTGCCACCACATATAATTAATTATAATTTTTCTTATTAAGAACTCGAAAAATATAAATTACTTCTTTATTCTAAAATTCTACTATTTTATTCATGTTTGATGATGATGAGAAAAATAAATTATAACTTAATTGAAAATAAAACCAAAATAGATATGCTAATTACTACTACTCCTATATAACTTCTAAGGTAAATTTCTATAATAACACTATCACAGAGTTAAAGATAAAATTAGAACTCAACAACCTGTATTTTAGGAAGTGGATGTTCCTCTAGTCTGTGGGGTGCTTGGTCCTTCAAGAATTAATTTCTGATGCTTCAGCTCCCTCAAGTCACGCCCTTGCTCCTCTTGTTCCCTAAGCAATTTGCAAAGCATGCTACTTTGATTATTTTGTTCTTCCTTTATTTGGTTCATAGCTTCTTGCAATTTGGAAATAGATGCCTCAAGATGCTCCCAATATTCGAATTGAGGGAGTTTTGGGAGGAATTCTTGTGCTCTCCTCTTGATTGGGTCATCCTGCAACTGTTGTCTTTCCATTGCTATTTTAGTTATTGGTCGCTCAACTGAGATATACTCAGTTATTCCCATTCTCACTCCAGCATCTCTGCAGAGCATAGAAATTAAGCTTGGATAGGCCAATTTGGCATCCTTGGAGTTCTTGTTTGCTATTTTGTAGAGTTCACACGAGATTAGTTGATGAACTTCTACTTCTCTTCCCAACATGATGCAGTGAATCATCATTGCTCTTTTAATAGTGACTTCAGAACGGTTGCTGGTGGGCAATATAGAACGCCCAATGAAGTCCAGCCAGCCTCTGGCAACTGGTTTGAGATCTTCTCTCTTGAGTTGATTTGGGATACCAGTGGTGCTGGTGGTCCATCTGGCTCCAGGGATGCATATATCTTCTAAAATCTTGTCCAGGCCTTTGTTTATCCTCATCATTCTCCTATTAAAGGAGTCTGGGTCATCTTTCAGTTGAGGAAGCTTAAAGATCTCCCTGATTTTGTCAGGGTGGATGTGAACAATCTTTCCTCTGACCAAGGTTCGATAGTCATAGAGGGCAGTTCCAGTTATTCTTTGCCTATCTGTCTGCCACAGATTAGCCTAAAACTCCTGAACCAAATTCCTTCCCACTTTTGTTTCAGGATTAGCTAGGATTTCTCAGTTCCTGTTTCGAATTTGCTCTTGGATCTCCGGATATTCATCTTCTTTCAGATCGAACTTGACTTCTGGGATCACTAATCTTAGACCCATTATTTTGTAGTAATGGTCTAAATGTTCTTTGGTTAAGAACTTCCCTTAATTCCAAAGTGGTTTTGGAATACTCTCTTTCTTGTCTCTTGGAGTGGGTTGTTTTCCTTTAGGATCCATGATCTTAGTGAGTATGTTTTTGTGATCACGGATAAACACACCAAACTTAGAGGTTTGCTTGTCCTCAAGCAAAAGAAAAGAAAGGAGAGGGATAAGAGGAGAGCAAGTGTTAAATGGTGGATGATGGGAGGGGCGCCGAATGTGGATATAAAGGGGGGAGGGTGGGTTTCGAAAATAAGAAAAAAAAGATAAGATAGAAGATATGATTTATAAAAGATAAATATGATAAGAAAAAGATATAATTTAAAAAAATGTCAATTATATTTGGAAAACATAAATTTGAATTTTTATTTTGAAAGAAGATTTTAAAAGATAATTGAGTTTTGAAAAACTTAAAAAAAAGAGTTGGATTAGATTGGAAAAAGATTTATCTTTATGGATTAAGATACATTTGATATTTTTGAAAAAGGGATTTTAGAAATTAGGGTTTTTAGAAATTAGGATTAAAATTTTTGGAATTGAATGATGATATTTTGAAACATGTTTATGCAAGAAATCATGAATTGAAACATAAAAATTAGAAAATTTGTGAAGAAAAACGAATTTTACCTCCTCCCCACCATTCTGGCGTTAAACACCCAAACACTGCATGTTTTGGGCGTTTAACGCCAAATTGCTGCTTCTCCTGGGCGTTCAACGCCCAGCTGTTGCTTTTTTCTGGCGTTGAATGCCAGGAAGTCCTTTGTCACTGGGCATTTTTCTGAACGCCCAGGATGCTGTAATTCTGGCGTTAAACGCCCAGAAGGAGCTTCTTTCTGGCGTTCAACGCCCAGATGGCTATCCTTACTGGCGTTAAAAGCCCAGTGGATGCTTCTTTTGGGCGTTCAACGCCCAAAATAATTCTTACTGGCTTTTTCACGCTAGTGAGCTTCCAAATTCCCTTGTAACTCTGTGAATTCAAGCAATTGCTATTTTACCTTGAAGATACTTGACATATACCTGTAAAAATCAATTAATTAACAAATAAACTTTGTAAAAGGCTGGGTTGCCTCCCAGCAAGCGCTTCTTTATTGTCTTTAGCTGGACTATTACTGAGTTTTAATCAAGTCTCAGTTTTGAGCATTCTTGCTCAAAATTGCTTTCAAGATAATGTTTAACTCTTTGTCCATTAACAATGAACTTTTTGTTAGAATCATTATCCTGAAGCTCTACGTATCCATATGGTGACACACTTGTAATCGCATATGGACCTATCCACCGGGATTTCAATTTCCCGGGGAATAATCTGAGCCTAGAATTAAATAGCAGAACTTTCTGCCCTGACTCAAAGACTCTGGACGATAGTTTCTTATCATGCCATCTTTTTGCTTTTTCTTTGTAAATTTTTGCATTCTCAAAAGCATTGAGTCTAAATTCCTCTAGCTCATTTAACTGGAGCAATCATTTTTCTCCAGCTAACTTGGCATCAAGGTTTAGGAATCTGGTTGCCCAGTAGGCCTTATGTTCTAGTTCCACTGGCAAGTGACATGCCTTTCCATACACAAGCTGGTATGGAGAGGTCCCTATAGGAGTCTTGAATGCTGTTCTGTATGCCCACAGAGCATCATCCAAGCTTCTTGCCCAATCCCTTCTACGGTTAATTATAGTCCATTCCAGGATTCTTTTAAGTTCTCTGTTAGAGACTTCAGCTTGCCCATTTGTCTGTGGATGATATGGAGTGGCATATCACTGATTAATACTCTAGGGGTACCAAATCTAACTAAAGCAGAGTATAGCTGTTTATTGCAGAAATGAGTGCCCCCATCACTGATTAATACTCTAGGGGTACCAAATCTACTGAAGATGTGTTTCTGGAGGAATTTTAACACTATCTTAGTGTCGTTAGTGGGTGTTGCAATAGCTTCCACCCATTTGGATACATAATCCACTGCCACCAGAATATAAGTGTTTGAGTATGATGGTGGGAAAGGCCCCATGAGGTCAATACCCCATACATCAAACAACTCAATCTCCAAGATCCTTGTTGAGGCATGGCATAACTATGAGGCAAATTGCCAGATCTTTGGCAACTGTCACAATTAAGTACAAACACTCGGGAATCCTTATAAAGGGTAGGCTAGTAGAAGCCACATCGAAGGACTCTTGTGGCTGTTCGCTCTTTTCCAAAATGTCCTCCATGTTGTGATCCATGGCAAAAAATGTCCTCCATACTGTGATCCATGGCAATGCCAAAGGATCTTCTGTGCTTTTTCTTTAGGCACACATCTACGGATTACTCCGTCTGTACATCTCTTGAAGAGATATGGTTCATCCCAAAGATAGTACTTTGCATCCATGATCAACTTCTTTGATTGCTGCCTACTGTACTCTTTGGGTATGAATCTCACTGCCTTGTAGTTTACAATGTCTGCAAACTATGGCACTTCCTGGATGGCAAAGAGTTTCTCATCAGGAAAGATCTCAGAGATCTCAGTAAGAGGGAGGGACGCCCCTTCTACTGGTTCTATTCGGGACAGGTGATCTGCTACTTGGTTCTCTGTCCCTTTTCTGTCTCTTATTTCTATATCAAACTCTTGCAGAAGCAACACCAATCTGATGAGTCTGGGTTTTGAATCCTGCTTTGTGAGTAGATATTTAAGAGCAGCATGATCAGTGTACACAATCACTTTTGATCCTACTAAATAGGATCTGAATTTGTCAATGGCATAAACCACTGCAAGTAGCTCTTTTTCTATGGTTGTGTAGTTCTTCTGTGCATCATTTAAAACACGACTGGCATAGTAAATGACATGCAGAAGCTTGTCATGTCTCTGTCCCAACATTGCACCAATGGCATGGTTGCTGGCATCACACATCAGTTCAAATGGTAATGTCCAGTTTGGTACAAAGATAATTGGTGCTGTGACCAATTTAGCTTTCAGAGTCTCAAATGCCTGCAGACACTCCTGATCAAAGATAAATGGCGTCTCAGCAACTAGCAGATTATTTAGAGGTTTGGCAATTTTTGAAAAATCATTTATAAACCTCTTATAGAATCCAGCATGCCCAAGAAGGCTTCTGATTGCCTTAACATTGACTGGTGGTGGTAATTTTTCAATTACCTCTACCTTAGCTTGATCCACTTCTATTCCCTTGTTCGAGATTTTGTGCCCAAGGACAATTCCTTCAGTCACCATAAAGTGACATTTCTCCCAGTTTAAAACTAGATTGGTCTCTTGGCACCTTTTTAGAACAAGTGCTAGATGGTCAAGACAGGAGCTGAATGAGTCTCCAAATACTGAAAAGTCATCCATGAAGACTTCTAGAAATTTTTCCACCATATCAGAGAAAATTGAGAGCATGCATCTTTGAAAGGTTGCAGGTGCATTGCACAGACCAAAAGGCATCCTTCTGTATGCAAATACTCCTGATGGACATGTGAATGTCGTTTTCTCTTTATCCTGGGGATCTACTGCAATTTGATTATAACCTGAATATCCATCCAAGAAGCAGTAGTATTCATGACCTGCCAGTCTTTCTAGCATCTGGTCTATGAATGGTAAAGGAAAATGATCCTTTCTGGTGGCTGTATTGAGCCTTCTGTAATCAATACACATATGCCACCCTGTAACTGTTCTTGTAGGAACCAGTTCATTTTTTTTATTATGAACCACTGTCATGCCACCCTTCTTAGGAACGACTTCGACAGGGCC
>NC_029780.3:48472198-48480344 GCF_000817695.3 Arachis duranensis
CCTCCAGGGTTGCTTTCTTCATTTCCACGTTTAAGCTTCAGTTTAACCTTAAACGTGTTCGACCATCCCATACTTCATAGTTGCTTTCTTCTATTTCCACGTTTAAGCTTCAGTTTAACCTTAAACTGAAGCTTAAACGTGTTCGACCAAAATTCTCCTCCAGGGTTGCTTTCTTCAATTCCACATTTAAGCTTCAGTTTAACCTTAAACTGAAGCTTAAACGTGTTCGACTACTTTACCCTCCAGGGTTGCTTTCTTCCATTTCCACGTTTAAGCTTCAGTTTAACCTTAAACTGAAGCTTAAACGTGCTTGAGTTATACCACCTCCAGGAGTGTCCAACGTTTAAATTCCAGTTTAAGCTTAAACTGGAACTTAAACGTGCTTCCACAAAAGGCATCACTGGAAGTGGCTGGCATTTAAGTTGCAGTTTAAGCTTAAACTGCAACTTAAACGCCACTATTTGAAAAGGTTTCTGGGCCAAAGATATTGCAGTTTAAGTTAGCATTTGAGCACAAACATTAACTTAAACGTACTCTGGTATGAAACCCAATTGAATATCATGGTTTATGGGATTGGGCCTGAAGAATTGATGAGTCTGGAATTTCAATTTGTTGAGTCATATGTCATTACTTGATTATCACTAAGTTGGCTCAATGAATGTTACAGAATTGGATCAGCAGCCTCATCAGGATTATGGATCATAAACCCAAAACAAAAGGAAATCAGGGAAAGGCCTCAAAGCCCAAGAAACACAACAGAAGCTCAATTTAGAAAGTGTATAAATAGGATAGAATTTAAGTTAGTCAGGACTTTTTGGGTCATTTTTTCGAGTTTTCATACTTTTTGTAATTGAATTCAGAGCTATGACTCACTAAACCCCTTTCATTGGGTTAGAGAGCTCTATTGTAATTCAATGAATCAATAATAGTTTTTATCTTCTTCTTGCACAAACATTAACTTAAACGTACTCTGGTATGAAACCCAATTGAATACCATGGTTTGTGGGATTTGGGCTTGAAGAATTGATGAGTCTGTAACTTCAAATTGTTGAGTCTTGTGTCATTAATTGTTTATCACTTAGTTTGCTCAATGAATGTTGCAGAATTGTATCACAGCCTCATCAGGATTTTGGACCATAAGCCTAAAGCAAAAGGGAATCAAGGAAAGGCCTCAAAGCCCAAGGAACACAACAGAAGCTCAATTTAGAAATTGTATAAATAGGATAGAATTTAAGTTAGACGGGACTTCGGGAATTTTTATCATTTTTTTTAGTTTTGATACTTTTTGTAATTGAATTCAGAGCTATGACTCGCTAAACCCCTTTCATTGGGTTAGGGAGCTTTATTGTAATTCAATGAATCAATAATAGTTTTTATCTTCTTCTTCAATCTTTTCTCTTGAATTTTGTTAGAAAGCTTCTCGATCTAATTCCATTGGTTAGTTGTCTTGGGAAAGAAACTATCCATAATTGGAATCCTTCGGAACCTTGGGAAAGGAATGGAGGATTCATGCTAGAGAAGCTTTCTCACAGTGAATTGGATTGGGGTTTGGATGGATATTGTGACATGTAATCCTACCAAATTGTGGTTCATGAAACTGTGTGGTATAATCAGTGATCGAGCATCATCTCTTCTTATGAACATTTAAACCAAGGGATTGGGAATTTGTTTGTTTTTAGAGAGAATTGGTGAGCCAAGGGATTGGGATCCAATCATATAAGATTGCCAAGCAAAATTCAATGAATGCATTGGTTGAGGAAGGGATAAAAATATTTTGATTCGGAAATCTCAATATCTCCTGAAACCCAATGAATTCCCCATTTCTGATCTACCATTTTCTCTTTACATTCTGCAATTAAATTCATGCAATCACCCCGATCCCTTTTTAATTTCAGCAATTTAGCTTCTCGCTCTTTAATTCATGCAATTTAAGATTCCGCAATTTCAATTTCTTGCCATTTACGTTTCCCGCCAATTTTACATTCCGCAATTCTCATCTAAATCTTGATTCCGCTCAACTAGAACACACTTCTAATCCGAATTGCTCACTCAACCAATCCTTGTGGGATTCGACCTCACTCTATTGTGAGTTTTTACTTGACGATAACCGGTGCACTTGTCGGAAGGAATTTTTGCCGATCGTGCAATTTCCTAAAATCGTAGCATCAAGTTTATGGACCCAGGGGCTATCAGAAATAGGATAAATAATCCCAGCCTCTAGTAATTTAGTGACCTCCTTCTGCACCACCTCCTTCATGGCTGGGTTCAGCCGCCTTTGTGGTTGAACCACTGGCTTAGCGTCACCCTCCAATAAAATCTTGTGCATGCATCTGGCTGGGCTAATGCCCTTAAGATCACTGATGGACCACCCAAGAGCTGTATTGTGTGTCCTTAGCACTTGAATTAGTGCTTCCTCTTCCTGTGGCTCTAAGGTAGAGCTTATGATTACAGGAAAGGTATCACCTTCTCCCAGAAATGCATATTTCAGGGATGGTGGTAGTGGTTTGAGCTTGGGTTTAGGAGGTTTCTCCTCTTCCTGAGGGATTTTCAGAGGTTCTATCATTCTCTTTGATTCTTCCAGATCAGGCTGAACATCTTTAAAGATATCCTCTAGCTCTGATTCGAGACTCTCAGTCATATTGACCTCTTTTACCAGAGAGTCAATAATATCAACACTCATGTAGTCATTTGGGGTGTCTGGATGCTGCATATCTTTGACAACATTCAACTTGAATTCCTCCTCATTGACTCTCAGGGTTACTTCCCCTTTTTGGACATCAATAAGGGTTCGGCCAGTTGTTAGGAAAGGTCTTCCTAAAATGAGAGTTGCACTCTTGTGCTCCTCCATATCCAGCACCACAAAGTCAGTAGGAAAGGCAAATGGCCCAACCTTGACAATCATATCTTCAATCATGCCTGATGGGTATTTAATGG
Organism: Arachis duranensis; assembly: GCF_000817695.3. Lineage (NCBI taxonomy): Eukaryota > Viridiplantae > Streptophyta > Magnoliopsida > Fabales > Fabaceae > Arachis > Arachis duranensis. The sequence continues at coordinate 48,475,133 of NC_029780.3, forward strand.
AGCCATCAGCAAGTTAAAGACATATCCGGGTTGGTTTGACTTCTTCAGTCAAACCAAGCTTTGTGATAATAGATGCAGGTATTAGGTTGATACTTGTCCCAAGATCACATAGAGCTTGCTTGGTGCAAGTACCCTCTAATGTGCATGGTATCATAAAGCTTCCGGGATCCTTAAGCTTCTCAGGTAAGCTTTTCAGGATAACTGCACTGCACTCTTTAGTGAGGTAAACTTTTTCAGTTTTCCTCCAATCCTTCTTATGACTTAAGATCTCTTTCATGAACCTAGCATAAGAGGCTATTTGCTCAAGTGCCTCTACAAACGGAATCTTTATTTCAAGAGTCCTAAGATAGTCTGCAAAGCGAGCAAATTGCTTATCCTGTTCCGCTTGGTGGAGTTTCTGAAGATAAGGCATTTTGGCTTTGTATTCCTCAACCTTAGTTGCTGCAGATTTATTGCCTACAGATGTGGGTTGAGAAGCCTTTTTAGATGGGTTATTATCAGCACTTGTATGTGTCTGATCTTCCACTGGCATTTGAATGCCAGGGGTGGAAGCTGGAGTGGCGTTAGACGCCAACTCCTTACTTGTTTTTGGCGTCTGAACGCCAGAACTGTGCTCCCTTTGGGTGTTCAACGCCAAATCATTGCTTGTTTCTGGCGTTGAATGCCAGGACTGAGCATGGTTTGGGCATTCAACGCCAGCTTTCCACCCATTCTCTGGCGTTTGAGCGCCAGAATTATTCCTCTCTGGGCTCTTACTGTCTTCAGAGGAATTTTGGGTAGTTTGCTCATTTCTTGGCTTTCTGCTGTCTTAAAGTGAGGTATTTAATATTTTCCCACTTCTTAATTGAACTGCTTGGCACTCTTCTATTATTTATTTTGATAACTGCTGTTCTGTTTGCTTCAATTGCACTTCCATATTCATATTAGCCATTCTTGTTTCTTGTAACATCTCTTTGAATTCGGCTAACTGTTTTGTTAGAAAATCCAATTGCTGATTGAATTCTGTAACTTGTTCTGCAGGACTCATTTCAGCAGTTACTGTTTTAGCCTCTTCTTTCATGGAAGGTTCACTGCTTAGGTACAGATGCTGATTTCTGGCAACTGTATCAATGAGCTCTTGAGCTTCTTCTATTATCTTTCTCATGTGTATAAATCCACCAGCTGAGTGGTCTAGAGAAATCTGAGCTCTTTCTGTAAGCCCATAGTAAAAGATGTCTAACTGCACCCATTCTAAAAATATTTCAGAGGGGAATTTTCTTAGCATCTCTCTGTATCTCTCCCAGGCATCATAGAGAGGTTCATTATCTCCTTGTTTGAAGCCTTGGATGCTCAGCCTTAGCTGTGTCATCCGTTTCGGAGGAAAATAGTGATTCAGGAATTTTTCTGACAGCTGTTTCCATGTCTTTATGCTGTCCTTAGGTTGGTTATTTAACCACCCCTTAGCTTGGTCTTTTACAGCAAATGGAAACAGTAAGAACCTGTAGACATCCTGATCTACCTCCTTATCATGTACCGTGTCAGCAATTTGTAGAAATTGTGCCAGAAACTCTGTAGGTTCTTCTTGTGGAAGACCGAAATACTGGCAACTTTGCTGCACCATGATGATGAGCTAAGGATTCAACTCAAAACTACTGACTCCGATGGAGGGTATACAGATACTACTCCCATATGAAGCAGTAGTGGGGTTAGCATATGACCCAGAGTCCTTCTGGACTGTTTATTTCCACTTAGTTCCATGATGGAGTAAGGGACATGATATGGATGTTGATATTATTTATTTTATTAAATATAAAAATTTATTTTCGAAATACTAAACTGAAATAAAATAAAATAAAAATGAAATAAAATTAAAAATAAAAATTTGAAAATGTTTTGTGAAGATATTCGAAAAAAATTGAGGAAAGAGAGAAAGTTGTTAGGATATTTTTGAAAAAGATAATAAAATATATATATATTTATATATTTTTTTTTGAAATCTTAGGAGGATAAGATTTGAAAAATTTTGAAATTGAAATCTGAAAAAAAAATTTCGAAAAAGTAGCTTAAAAATAGTTAGAAAAGATAATTTAATTTTTTTTTGAATTTTGAATTTTATGATGAAAGAGAAAAACACACAAAAGATACAAGACTTAAAATTTTTAGATCTAATGCTCCTTATTTTCGAAAATTTTGGAGGGAAAACACCAAGGAACACCAAACTTAAAAATTTTAAGATCAAAACACAAGAAAGGCTCAAGAACACCTTGAAGATTCACAAGAACACAAGAACAAAAGAAAGAACACCAAACTTAAAATTTTTAGAAAACTTCAATAAAATTCTCGAAAATTATAAAAAGATTGACAAGAAAACACCAAACTTAAAGTTTGGCACAAGATTAAATCAAGAAAAATTATTTTTGAAAAAGATTTTAAAAAGAAGATACCCAATTACCAAGAACATAGACCAACGCTCTAGCCAATTGGGTAGTAAATGTAACACTTGTTTTGAATAGGTATATTCTTTTTGGAAGACTAATGCTTTGGAAAAACACAAGTGAAACAAGAAAAGACACAGAACAAGAAAAATTAAAGATCAACAAGAACAACTGAAGATCAAAGAGCATAAATTCAAAAATTTAAAGGGAAAATATAAAATATGTAATTGACACCAAACTTAGAACAAAACACTAAACTCACGAAAAATTAAAAATTTGATAAAGAAAAATAATATTTTTGAAAAATTTTTGAAAAGGGAATAAAGGACTCAGAATTTAATGACTCTATAGCAACAAAAATAGATTATTCCTAATCTAAGCAATAAAATAAACCTTTAGTTGTTCAAACTCGAACAATCCCTGTCAACGGCGCCAAAAACTTGGTGCACGAAATTTTAATCCCAATATCAAAATCAAGATTTCTTATGATTTCGTACCACTAACCAGCAAGTGCACTGGGTCGTCCAAGTAATACCTTACGTGAATAAGGGTCGATCCCACGGAGAGTGTTGGTTTGAAGCAAGCTATGTTTATCTTATTATTCTTAGTCAGGATATCAAATATAATTATCAGTTTGAATTATTAGAAAAATGAAAGAGCGTGAAATAAATAATTGTTACTTTAATAATGGAGAATATGTTGGAGTTTTGGAGATGCTTTGTCTGCTTTATTTCAGGTTTTCTCTTGTAATCCTCTTCCCACACGCAAGGATCCTTCCATGGCAAGCTATATATAGGGTGTCACCGTTGTCAATGGCTACTTCCCATTCTCTCAGTGAAAATGGTCTAAATGCTCTGTCACAGCACGGCTAATCAGCTGTTGGTTCTCGATCATGTCGGAATAGAATCCATTGATTCTTTTGCATTTGTCATCACGCCCAACACTCGTGAGTTTGAAGCTCATCACAGTCATCCAATCCCAGAATCCTACTCGGAATACCACAGACAAGGTTTAGACTTTTCGGATTCTCATGAATGCCGCCATCAATTCCAGCTTATACCACGAAGATTCTGATTAAGGAATCTAAGAGATACTCATTTAATCTGATGTAGAATGGAGGTGGTTGTCAGGCACACGTTCATGGATTGAGGAAGGTGATGAGTGTCACGGATCATCATCTTCTTCATAGTTAAGCGCGAATGAACATCTTAGATAAGAACAAGCGTGTTTGAATGGAAAACAGAAGTAATTGCATTAATTCATCGAGATGCTGCAGAGCTCCTCACCCCCAACAATGGAGTTTAGAGACTCATGCCATCAAAGTGTATAAAATTCAGATCTAAAAATGTCATGCGATACAAAATAAGTCTCTAAAAGTTGTTTAAATACTAAACTAGTAACATAGGTTTACAGAAAATGAGTAAACTAAGATAATTGGTGCAGAAATCCACTTATGGGGCCCACTTGGTGTGTGCTGGGGCTGAGACTTAAGCTTCTCAAATGCTTGGGCTGTTTCTGGAGTTGAACGCCAGGTTGTAACGTGTTTTTGGCGTTGAACTCTAACTTGTAATCTGTTTCTGGTGCTGGACGCCAGACTGCAACATAGAACCGGCGTTGAACGCCAGTTTACGTCGTCTATCTTCGCGCAAAGTATGGACTATTATATATTTCTGGAAAGCCCTGGATGTCTACCTTCCAACCCAATTGAGAGAGAGCCAATTGGACTCCTGTAGCTCCAAAAAATCCATTCCGAGTGCAGGGAGGTCAGAATCCAACAGCATCAGCAGTCCTTTTTCAGCCTAAATCAGATTTTTGCTCAGCTCCCTCAATTTCAGCCAAAAAATACCTGAAATCACAGAAAAACACACAAACTCATAGTAAAGTCCAGAAATAAGATTTTTTCTTAAAAACTAATAAAATTATATTAAAAACTAATTAAAACATGCTAAAATCTACATGAAAATACCCCAAAAAAGCGTATAAAATATCCGCTCATCAGTGCTTTGTTCCGGCGACAATCTGCACCAGCGACTTCTCTAGAGATGATCTTCTCAGCGGCGTTCTCCTCTGACGAGATTTAGTGCTTTGAACTAAAATGCTCTCTCTAGCAACGATCTCCTCTAGCAATGTTCTCCTTCGACGGCACATTCTGCTCTGGCAGCATGTTCTCCTCCGGTGGTATTCTTCTCCGATTATAACCTCCTTCATCGAGCTACTATGCTTTGAGTTTCTTCTTCTGTAGAGATTCTTAGGTTTTACGAGGTAGGGTTTTCAGGCATTCATTCTGCTTTTTCAATTCTGTCGAGAAGTATGATCCTCTCTCTCTATCTCTCCCTCTCTCTATCTCTCTCAATTTTCTATTGTTGTCAAAAATACCTAAAAATTTGAAATGAAAAATCAAGTTACAGGAATTTCATAAAACTATGAGATGTTTTATCAGTTCATTCATTTCTGTTTTATTATTTATATTTTAATCATCTAGTGGCTATGGTCTTTCTTTTCTAGGTTATCTAGTCTCAATTGATTCCTATATGAATTTGTAGGTTGTAACACCCTAATATTCAAATCCTTATACTCGAGTCATAAGTCAATGATATTACGGTGGTATGACTCTCAGGTGGAGTTTTAATATATAATTATAGGTAATTTCGAAAGGAGTATTAATCAAGAAGCATGAAAAGAGTAGAAATAAAATCGCGAAGACGTATCACTCACATTTCGACAACGAAAAGTTAAACTGTGAAGCCGAAAGCGATATACAGACAAGCATAAAGGAGATTAAGAGATAGATAACGGAT
>NC_029780.3:48481283-48485083 GCF_000817695.3 Arachis duranensis
AGCGAGTGGATTCACCACTACTGCCGCTACTACCCAGGCGTCACAATCTCTGACCTGGAGCAAGTGGGACGAACCACAACCCTTGCTACTGCCCAGGTATCTCAAACATATATTCATTCAATCTCAATTCATATTATCAATCCTCATTATTATCAAATCTCAAACATTAACTTGGAGCAAGTGGGACGAACCCCAACCCTTACTACTACCCAGGTATCAGAGTTACATTCATTCAAAACTCCATAATTAACTCATTTATCATAAACATCCTTCTCCATCTCATACCTGGAGCAAGTGGACAACGCCACTGCCTACTACCCGGGGTTACACATCACATTTCAACATTTTCCATTATTATCCATTTAACACATTCATTCATTAATCATATATGTATTTATACTCAGCCATAATCAATAATGGCTTTGCCGTGACCCGGCAATAACTTAGCCATCCGGCTCATGATTCAATCAAGAACCATCCATTTATCAATAAATATAGCCCTTCGGCTCATGGCATACACGGTACTTCTACCGTCATCCTCCATATCTCATATAATCATCGTTGATCATCATTGATCATAACTTTTCCCCTTGCTTCACTCGCAAGTTACCACATCCCCTAGCTTCTTTCTCATTACTAGGCATATCATAATGATTTAATATATAAGGGGTGAGATCGGAGGCTTAGAAGTATGAGATTGGGCTTTTAAAACTCAAAAATCAACTTTGGGATGAAAACAGGGCCGCGCGCACGTATGGATGGCCACAAAAATCAACTTTCATGCACGCTAACGCATGGATTGAAATATACCCAAGTGACGCGCACGCGTCCACCACGCGAACGCGTGGGTGCTCTCGTGCCCCAGGCACAAAACAGGCACAGTTCAGGCACAACCCTCTAGAAAATGGCAGGGCATTGGGTGCAGCACATCGGCGCGCCCGCGCACACCACGCGCACGCGTGGATGGCATTTTCTAAAAGAACGGCGCGTACGTGTCAAGTGCGCCTACGCGCGAAGGGCCATTCTGCTAAAAATTTTCTAAGTTAAAAGCTGCAGAATTCACAGATTCAACCCCCAATCTTCCAACGGACATAACTTTCTCATTTTAAATCATTTTTCACCCGTTCTTCGAACGGCATGGACATCCCGGATCCAATTTCATTTCTAAACAGATTTGGCACAAAACAGAGATCCGTAGTCCAAGTTATGTCGCATCAAAGTATGCCCAAAAACCATGTTTTTCATACAAAACCACAATGTGCCATTTTCAACTCTTTTCAAAATCAACCAAAACATGCCAATTTCAACCCTTTTTGAAACCAATCAAAATATACCAAAATTAACATCAAGCTTCCTCAACTCATACATTAACACTTTACCACGATTCACAAAACCACCATATAACCATTTTTACCCATTTCAAACAAATAGCTAAATTACAAACATATCAACATGTCATACATCCTTCCTCATCCTAATTTCCAACAATACTATTTCCAATCATCCATCATTATACATAACCAATATCATACTCACTATCACGTGGTTTCACCCCCAAATCAACTTTAATCATTCCTCAAGCATATATCACAACATACATATCTCTCATGCATTATCATACCATCAAGGCATCAATAATCATACTCACATATATGACCACATAACATATCTCAACCAAAATCAAACATACCTCATCTATACAATTTCACCCAAAATTACCAATTTCCACACTTCAACTCCTCAAACCTCATTATTCAATAACCAACCCAATCATTCATATATTCATTATCTGAAATTCATTCAATCACTTGTGTCATCATACAATGCACACATCAACTTACCTCCCTTACCTCTTTTCGGCCTCCGGCCCAAAATTTACGGCCTCCGGCCTAATTTTACAATTTAAATGCATAAAACTCAAATTAATTCTCATTACCCAATACATCAAATTTTCAATACACCAAGCATACAAGGCCACACAATTCTCAACCCAATCATCAATTCACATTACATACCAACTATGCATATTAGCACCAACCATTTACACAATCCAAACTTAATCCTAGGGGCATCTAGCCTAGGAATTCTCATTACACCACACGGTACTTAAATGAAACTTAAACCGTACCTCTTGTAGTCAAATCAATTGAGCCTCTTCTTTGGAAGTCTCCACCAACCTTAGCCCCAAGCCTCACCAAAGCTCTTCAAGCAACACCAATCTCCCAATTGTGCACCAAAACCATCAAATGCACTAACATAACCAATATTACATACATACATCAACCTAGGACTCATAAAAATGACAATTCACAAGGGTTGAAGGGTTTCTTACCTTAACCCATTGAAGTTTGTGATGAATATCACCCATGACTCATACTAGAGCACTCCTAAACAATCAAAATCACAAGGTTTCCTCAAAACCCAAACCAAATTCGAATTTGAAGAGGAAAATGAAAACTGGGCAGAGGACAGTGGATTACTCACCACAAAACTTAGATAGAATTGTAGAGGATGAGAAGAGCGACGCGTGGCCGCAAACGGCTCGTCAATCGGAGCTCCGTAGCTCAAGTTATGGTGGTTTGAAGATCAAAGAGAGTTAGGTTTTCTCTCTTCTCTTCTCTCTTCTCAATTCAGCGCCCAACACTCATTTTTTAGGGTAAAATGAGCTGAAATGCTCATAACTAATGTTTATATATGTTGGTTCTTAGGCCCACTTAGGCCCGGATCACTTATTTTTGTCCGTTGGCCCAATTTTGGACCAAAACCTTTAAGATTAGCGCTCTAAATCGCACTTCAAATATTTCTACCTCCCCTAATTATAATTCCTCATTTCTTAATATAATTTCTCATTTCTTAATCCTATTTACTCATAATCAATTTTCTCAGCTGCAGTACTAGACAGGTCTCATCCGGTACCCAGAAAACTATGTCTTCCGACTCGGAAAAATTCACTGAATTCAAATATCATATTTAAATCATCAAATTCCAATTGCCAAATCTTCCAACCATATTCGCTCCTACTTAACTTATTATACAATTAATTTCGGTTAGACCGGATATTACATAGGTTCACTTTCTAAATTATTTCGTAGATGTTTGTTTGCTGTTGTTAGGGTTCTTATTTCCCTAGCTATTGACATTGCTTTGTTAATGGATCTCTCTATAGCTGGCTAATACTGAAGGATACATTGAGGGACAATTTACTGAAAATCCAGAAAAAAAAATTAATCAGGTATGTGTTTTATCCAGATTTTGTATGTGTGCAGACGCATTCTAAATAAATCTTCTATGGTTATGATTACTATTTCATGAAAATGAAATTGTTGTCGACAATAGAAACTAGTGTTGTCCATAGCATTTGGTTTCTGGAATTTTATGCAAACATTTAGACATTATTAGTTCAATTATTATGTCAAGATTGCTTACTTAAACAATGTGCCTTTTATACATTTAGGTAGCATTTGATAGAGAGATAGAGACTGAGAGACTATGACTGAGAGACTGAGATTTGAAATAAGTCTCAGTATTGTGTTTGGTATAAAATGGGAGACAGAGATTAAAATAAGAATGAAGCTCAAATTTAATTTGCACAAAGAGTAAAGTTATAATTAATTAATTGAAATGAGGGTATTTTAAGTATAAAATGTTATTAAAGTTTCAGTTCCATCCTAAAAATTTTAGTCTCTTATGTCCCCACTCTCTGAAAATACTAAAATACTAAAATCTATCAACTTAATATACTAAAACTGGGTTTTTCCCAACTAATAAAGGTGACGTGTCGATTCTTCGTGACTCCGTTT
>NC_029780.3:48485119-48487250 GCF_000817695.3 Arachis duranensis
TCGTGGTAATCATAATAAGAATATTTGATTCTAATCATATAATCATAAAATGATCAAATCTTATGATATTAATAACGCACATTGATTTTAAATATTTTTAGTTATTTTAATTATATTAATTTTAAAAATATTGATATAATTCTAACTCTTATTCATTATTCAATAATAATAATAATAATAATAAATTGTAATAATAAAATTGAAATTCTCACATGAGTAAAGTAACAACTTAAAATTATAATAATTTATCACGGGTAATGGTAAAAATTATAATAGGGTTACGTAAAATTATTTTTAGCATTAGCATATAATAATTGTACAAGTTATTTTTTTATTACTTTAACCGGTTATAATTCTATTTTCTTATGATATTTATTTCAAACATCTACTTATCTATCTACTTAATATATTAAAATTGGTTTTTTTTTCAACTAATGAAAGTGAGGTGTCGATTTCTCATGAATTCATTTTTTCGCCAAAATGAAGAATGCACTATTTTCTCTTATAAGTTTATTTTATAAAAATATCTTTATTATAATTATACTATAATTAGCATTTAAGTAAAAATACATAATTATACTAATTTAGGAAAATATCTTTATTTTTAGAAATTAATATTCTCATGTAATGAAAGCACTATTCTCTTTTAAAATTATTTTTAGAAAAATATTTTTATTATAATTATATTACAATTAATATTTAATGAATAATACATGATTATACTAATTTAAAAAAATATATTTATTTTTAAAAAGTACTATTCTCATGTAATGAAAGCACTATTCTCTCTTCTAAAATTTTTTTTAGAAAAATATCTTTATTATAATTATATTACAATTAGCATTTAATGAATAAGGCATGATTATACTAATTTAGAAAAATATCTTTATTATAATTATATAAAATAATCTACTTTATATACTAAAATTGTATTTTCCCCCAACTAATGAAAGTAAGGTGTCAATTCCTCATGAATTTATTTTCTTTTCAAAATAAAAGCACTATTCTCTTTTCTAAATTTATTTTAAAAAATATCTTTATTAGAATTATATTACAATTAGCATTTAATGAATAATGCATAATTATACTAATTTAAAAAAATATCCTAATTATAATTATATAAAAAATTAAACATAAATTTATAATTCTAATTGCCATAAATATGATGCTAACGTTCATAGTGGTAAATTGATAGTGCAATAATTAATTTTTATAATTATTTTTGTACTACTAAAAGGTATATATAGTGTTTCTTTGTGGTTAGTGTGTCTATATCTAAGAATCAAAGCATTCTCTTTGTTCTAATATGTTATTCTTCTTTGATTGGACAATTGTTTCTAAGGAACTTTGTAGGTCAAGTTCAAGTCAAATCCCCTCCATGTTTTTTACGTTTGTCCGAAAATATTCGAAGTGGAGCATATAATGAAATTTAATTTCCTCAATTTAGGTTCAATTTTAAAAAATTCGTGTCAACCTTGAAGATGCATTCAAAGATTGGTATTATATTTAAATTTTTTTCTCTTAAACTTTTTGTATTAAAAATAATTTTATAACATATTGTGATATTTTTCAGAAACTACTTACTGGCCTTCTAGTGCATTAATGCAAGGCCATTAAGGAGAATAAAAGTCAATTTAGTTTGACAATTTTAACAAGAAGATAGTCTAAATTTATACGGATTCTAAGTGTTCGATCTTATGATGTTATTTCGGTTGGTTGTTACGAGAATGACTCTAATCTATACGTATCAAATGTGAATTTTTTAATATGAATTTTTTTTAAGTTTGTTTTCTTTTTTGAATATATGTATCACCTTTTTTTTTGTATTTCAGATTAGTAATACAATTATTAAGAGAAATGTAATTCATCAATAGATAAGAATGATTAAAAGTTTAATTATATTGTGTAAACACATAATTGATTAATTATGATTAAGGCATGAAAAAGAAAAAAGATCAAAGTCACAATACATAATTTTTCTTTCTTGTTAATATATAAAATACGTAAAAAATTTAAAATATCACCATTTAAAAAAATTGTTAATCATGCATATAAAAAGGAATTGAAGAATATCAATAGATATAAAAAATAAAAAATTATTACTCAATTGTAGAATAAAAAATAATCATAT
>NC_029780.3:48488361-48502303 GCF_000817695.3 Arachis duranensis
TATTATAATATTTTAAATTTAGAATTTTCTTGATCTAACACTGTGGTGAAAGAATAGAAAATAAAAAAACGAAAAAAACATAGGAACATTCCAAATATAATTACCGCTAATCTTTTTTTTTAGTTTTCAAATATATTATTTATTTAGAGTAATAATTAAATTTATTATAACTGTAGTACAGTTATCCTTAAACTATTAGTATTATTAGTATATTTTTAAAATTATTGACATATTATTATTATATATAATAAGCAATAGTAAATTTCTTTCATGTTTATCATTTAAAAAATTTATAATTTTGATATAATTTTTATTTTATTTTTTTTTCTATACCTAATAACTATTGATTACGATACTATCAATAGTATTACCCATAGTAGATTATATGAAGAGAATATATGAAAAATAAAGACAAGAATTATAAGGCTATAGGAAGTCCCATCCAAGTTTGATAAGAGTAAGACGACTTACATAAAAATAGTTCTAATAGATGATAAGATTAGTTGATTCATTTACTAAAATTTTTCAAGTAATACTAAATTCAATTTATAAATAGAGTTTAATTTCGATGCACTGACAGTGTAAAGCGTTTTACACAGTCATATAATCACATCCGTTCTTTTGGATGACCATTCACGCGGTCAGTGTGGAAGATATTTATTTTTATCGATGTGTCATTACGTAATTGGATGCACGTGTAAAACTACTTTATACTATTAATGCATCAAAATTAATACTTATAAATATTTGTAGTTTATATTTTAAGTTAATTTTATAAGTACACCATTTTACAAGTCAAAGACAATTCTTTTTAATAGCTTTGTAAATGCTAATAGCTTTTATATTTAATTTATTTTGTAGTATGATAAAATTTATTATTCAATCAATGATAAAAATATTTTAGAATGAATTGGTAGAAATAAAGGTTTTTGTCTTCTCAAATTTTGAGATTGAGAAATCAAGCGGAATATATCTTCTGATTGTACACACGTGCAAAATATCTTTTAAGAAGGAGTCACGTATAGTACATACGATCGATGATCGTAAAATTCCGGATAATCATTTTAATTTGCTTGCCCATGCTGATATATTAAAACAAAAAAATGAACGATTCTACTTATTTAGTACGTAATTAATTTATATTAACCCACACAAAATTATTTTCCTTTTGATTTTAAATTTTGCCAAAAAATTGTATAATAGCATCATTTTATTGATAACAAAAATTTTAACAGTTTATTTATGAAAATATTTAAAATTTTAATATAAAATAAATCAGTAAATTCTCTTTATTTTATACATGTATGAAGTTATAATTTCTTATGTTATTCACTCATTTGTTTTTAATTTGGTACTTTTAATTCAATTTTTTTGTTCAATTAGATTTTATTGGACTCTTGACTTGAAAAGAAAAAATTATATCATGGTCAAAATAGAGAGAAGTGACCAGTACATTATGATTGATTTTCATGATTTGCCATATGTAAACTTTTAATATTTTAATATGAATATTTTTTTTGGTAATAATTATGTGTTGCGGTGCAAAAATTTTTTTATGTATTAATATTTACTTTCTTAATTCTCGCTTTCATTCAAAAATGAAAAAAATAAGATGTGCACTATGAGATCAATTTACAATCTAATTACTTGATCATTTATGTGATCACCGAGCAACCGAATACATAATTTATTCTCTAATTTATAAAATTTAACAAAGACATTGGTAAACATATTGGTTTTGTATTTATTTATATATTTTATTTATTTATATTATATTTGTAATTATATTATATCTATTTTTATCAATATATATTTTTTAAAAATATCTTTAGTGTTACCACATGGCGTATTAAATAGATTAAATGATAGAAACACATAACTATTTTCTTTTTCAGTTAAGATTCAGTAAAATACTGTAATTTAGACATGCAATATCAACATATTAATAGTAAAGTGGAGAAAAAAATGTAATATTATATCAAAGAAATTTTTTAAATCATAATTATAATTTATGATTGAAATCATAATTTAAAAATCTTAACGGGATAATTTCATTTAGAGAATTCACAATTCAAACATAATTTTTATACACTTAATAGCTACGTTTGAGTTAATATATTTAATATTATATTTAAAAAACACGAACAATACACATCATATTATTTATTTATTAATTAAATTATTACAATTAAAATTAATTTTAATAAAATAATTTAAAATTATAATTTTAATTTTATCACGTACATGGCACGAGTTATTACACTTGTTTTAGTACTAGTCTCTAGACCAAAAAACATGATATTGAGTCTCAGTCTCTAAGTTTTCGTCCCAATATCTTAAAACAAATGCTACCTTAGAAGATTAGGGAATGAGTTATTCCAAATTGTACATTTAGTATACTGGGGAATGAGTTGTACATTTAGGACTTGTTTGGGTGAGTTTCTAAGAAAACTTTTTCGAGTTATCTTTTTTTAAAAGATCTTATAGAAAAGTAGAAGTAATTTTATGTTTGGATATCTAATGCAAAAAAATCTTTTTATCTATCAATTATGTTTGGGTATAAAAATATAAAAATACTTTTTTGTTTATTTGTTATGTGAAAAATATCCTTTTTAAAAGAAAAAGATCATTTAAAAAAGATATAAATTGTAGCTTCTCAAAAAATATATTCTTTTATTTTTCTAGTACTTTTACTTTTACTAATAAAAATTTACTAAACAAGCACTTAGAAGACTAGGGGCTATGGGAATTTGCAACTTAGTGTAGACACTTATTTATGATCCTATCTATATTTTCAAGAATGACAACTTGGTAGACACCTGGGCAATATGCCTTGAGACCCCGGGCAAGGGTTAAATTATTCGCCATCTTTCCTGTTTGCATAAATTTCACAAAGATGTAATAATCACCATCAAATGGAATTATTTAATTATATATTTTTCTGATAAGTCTCTAATAAAAACATATTTGGATTGGTTTATAGCAGGAGAGTTAATGAATAGATAAGCTGAATTTTCACTGCTAACATCACTTAATTCATAATTGTGGCTAGATAGCTGCTGGTTAGCTCTTTTAAGCTAGTTTAGCAAGTTAGGAGCAGGAGTTCTAGTAACAACGATCAGCATAAGTTATATATAGAAATGTCAATTTGGAGGTTTGGTTATTTATGTATATAGCAATTTGTCATATGTATTTCTGGTAGGAATAAATTAGGATAACAAATTAAGCTGTTATATTAGGAAAAGATTTGTTGTGATTCTGTTCAGTAGGGTGATATATATGAAAGTTTGTATCAAAGGTAAAGCAAGGTCGATTAACAAATTCTTATTATGGTATCAGAGCATAACCTGAGAAACACATAGAATAGAGGACGACCTGAGAAAATATGGCGGCAGAGCCAGAAAAGACCATCAGAGACAAACCACACTCCTCAGGAGGAGACGAGAAGAAGACTCACTCGCCGTACGACCTAAACGCGAGTGATAACCCAGGAAACATAATCATGTAGGTGCAATTGTGTGGAGAAAATTATGACGAATGGGCGAGGGTTGTGAATATTTCTCTTCGCGCTCGGAGAAAGTGGGGGTTCATTGACGAGACTCTCACAGAATCAAGAAAGGATGCACCTAAACTTGAAGATTGGTGGATGGTCCAATCCACGATTGTTTCGTAGATTTTGAATACAATCGAGCCAAGCTTGCGGACCACCGTGGCGTGTGCAGACAATGCAAAGATGCTGTGGGAGGACATCAAAGAACGCTTATCTGTTGTGAATGGATCTCGAATAAAGCAGTTGAAAATAGATTTGACAAGGTGTAAGCTAGAAGGTGCGTCCATGGCTGCGTTCTATGGGAAGCTGAAAATACTTTGGGATGAACTTGCAAACTGTGACCAGATTTTCAAATGCACCTGTGGTGGGTCCAAATGTTCATTTGGCAAGAAAAGGTTCACCAACTCCTCATGGGCCTCGATATGTTAGCTATGCCACTATGAAGTTGAGTATCCTTGCAACCGATCCCTTACCTTCGCTTAATCGCATGTACGCCATGTTAATTCAAGAGGAAAGAGTNNGAAAGAAAGGGGACTGGTTGTTGGACTTGTGGCGCATGTCGGTAACATGGCTAGAGGGAGATGTGAACGTAGAGAAAAGGTCATAATGTGTTCCAAGTGCAGCAAAAATGGGCATGTTGTGAAAGAATGTTTTCAAATAGTGGGTTACCCAGAGTGGTGGGGTGATTGGCCAAGGCACGAAGGAAAAGGTGCTGGTAGAGGATCAGGAAGACAAAGGATGTGCAACCGAGGGGCTCAAACGTGTGCTAATGTGGCATGTATTAGAGGAAGTGAAAATGGTTTGAACAACCTAGAAGAGAAGAATCTTGACTTGGCAGGTTTGACTAGTGAGCAATGGAATGTATTGGTTGATATGATCAGCAAACAAAAATCAACTAAATTTGAGAAAATGACTGGTAAGAGAATTCGGGATTTGTGGATCATTGATAGTGGTGCTTCTAACCACATGATAGGTACTTTGAAAAATTTGTGTGAAAGAAAGACCATTCCACGATGCCTAGTGGGGCTACCCGACGGTGAGCAGGTGCTTGCTTGCAAACAAAGAACTGTGGTTCTTGAAGGAAGACTTCACTTGAAAAATATCCTTTATGTACCAAAATTAAAATGCAACTTGCTTTCTGTTCCATAATTGACTGATGAAGAAAACTATGTTGTGCAATTCACTATCAATTTGTGTATTATACAAGACCGCACTTCGGGAAAGATGATTGGAGCGGGTGAACAGAAGGATGGGCTCTATTGGTATTGTGGTGTGCACAAGGCTCAAGCAAGTCATGTCAAAGCTGAAAATCAATTGACTCTTTGGCATAAGAGATTGGGACATTCATCGTTTAAAATTGTGCAAATGATTCCCAATGTGAGTGACAAATGTACTAGCGAAGAGGTGAATAAAATTTGTGAAATTTGTGAAAAATCCAAACAAACAAGAGATAAGTTTCCATTAAGTGATAGTCATGCTTCGAGTATTTTTTATTTGATTCATTGTGACTTGTGGTGGCCTTATAAAACTTCGTCGTCATGTGGAGCCTCATATTTCTTAACCATTGTGAATGATTGCTCATGGGCTGTTTGGATATATTTGTTAAAACAAAAGACGGAAGTGTTTGTTACGCTGAAAATTTTTTTTGCTTTGGTTGAAAAACAATTCAATAAATGTGTCAAAATGGTGCGATCTGATAATGGAACAGAGTTCATGTGTTTAAAGCAGTACTTTATGCAACAAGGAGTGGTTCATCAAACTTCGTGCATTAGAACTCCACAACAAAATGAAAAAGTAAAGCGCAAGCACATGCATATTCTAAATGTTGCCCGGTCCTTGCGATTTCAAGGTAATCTTCCTATTGAGTTTTGGGGACAACGTGTTTTAACTGTCGGGCACCTAATCAATCTCACACCGTCCCCAGTGTTGAAAGGAAACTCCCCAAATGAAATTATTCATGGAAGAGTTCCAGTTATGAACACCTGCGAATTTTTGGTTCTTTGTGTTATGCTCATAACCAAATTAGGAAAAATGACAAATTTGACGGTCGAAGCAGGAAATGTGTGTTTGTCAGGTATAAATTTGGACAAAAAGGATGGAAGCTATTTGACTTGGAAAAGGAAGTTTTCCTTGTCTCTCGTGATGCCCATTTCATCGAAGGTGTGTTTCTCTTCCGTGAAACATGGTGCATGAAATTGTGATCTGAATGGCGCTAACAACTTGGTATGCACAATTGTAATCTCAACTCTTTTTCGCAATTTCGCACAACTAACCAGCAAGTGCACTGGGTCGTCCAAGTAATAAACCTTATGTGAGTAAGGGTTGATCCCGCGGAGATTATTGGCTTGAAGCAAGCTATGGTCATCTTGTAAATCTCAGTCAGGCGGATTCAAATGGTTATAGAGTTTTGACAATTAAAATATAAATAAACATAAAATAAAGATAGAGATACTTATGTAATTCATTGGTGGGAATTTCAGATAAGCGTATGGAGATGTGTTGTTCCTTCTGAATCTCTACTTTCCTATTGCCTTCATCCAATCCTTCATACTCCTTTCTACGGCAAGCTATATGTTGGGTGTCACCGTTGTCAATGGCTACTTCCCGTCATCTCAGTGAAAATGGTCCTCTACGGTTTCTGTACGGCTAATCAACTGTCAAATTTCTCGTCTCGGATGAAAAATACCATGCATAGATATCGTATGGCTAATCAGTTGTTGGTTCTCGATCGTGTAGGAATAGGATTTACTATCTTTTTGCGTGTGTCACCACGCCCTACAGTCACGAGTTTGAATCTCATCACAGTCATACTATCCCAGATCCTACTCGGAATACCACATACAAGGTTTAGACTTTCCGGATCTCAAGAATGCTGCCAATAGATTCTAACCTATACCACGAAGGTTCTAATCTCAGATTCAGATGTCCCATTGTCAGTGGGGAGTCGATGTGAATCATTGATTAGAAATTGGTGCACGAAATTGTAAATCACACTTTTCACAACTCGTACCACTAACCAGCAAGTGCACTGGGTCATCCAAGTAATATCCTACGTGAGTAAGGGTCGAATCCCACGGAGATTGTTGGCTTGAAGTAAGCTATGGTTATCTTGTAACTCTTAGTTAGGATAATAATAATTCTATATTTTGATTGGTAGTAAATAAAAAGCATGAATTAAATAATACTTGTTATGCAGTAATGGAGAATATGTTGGAGTTTTGGAGATGCTTTGTCTTTTGAATCTCTGCTTTCCCCTGTCTTCTTCTTCACGCACGCAAGGTTCCTCCTATGGCAAGCTGTGTGTTAGCGGATCACCGTTGTCAATGGCTACCATCCGTCCTCTCAGTGAAAATGGTCCAGGTGCGCTGTCACCGCACGGCTAATCATCTGTCGGTTCTCACTCATGCTGGAATAGGATCCATTGATCCTTTTGTGTCTGTCACTATGCCCAACCCTTGTGAGTTTGAAGCTCCTCACAGTCATTCAATCCCTGAATCCTACTCGGAATACCACAGACAAGGTTTAGACTTTCCAGATTCTCAAGAATGCTGCCAATGGATTCTAGCTTATACCATGAAGATTCTGATTAAGGAATCCAAGAGATACTCATTCAATCTAATGTAGAACGGAGGTGAATGAATATCTTAGAATAGAAACAGCAAGATTGAATAGAAATCAGAAATACTTGCATTAATTTATCGAGACGCTGCAGAGCTCCTCACCCAGCTCCTCACCCCCAACAATGGAGTTTAGAGACTCATGCCGTCAAAAATACAAAGTTCAGATCTAAAATGTCATCAGGTACAAAATAAATCTCTAAAAGTTGTTTAAATACCAAACTAGTAACCTAGGTTTTCAGAAAATGAGTAAACTGAGATAGATAGTGCAGAAATCCACTTCTGGGGCCCACTTGGTGTGTGCTGGGGCTGAGCTTTGAGCTTTACACATGCATAGGCTATTTCTGGAGTTATACGCCAGGTTGTAACCTGTTTCTGTCGTTTAACGCCAGAATAGAACATGGAATTGGTGTCAAACGCCAGTTTACGTCATTTATCTTCGAGCAAAGTATGAACTATTATATATTTCTGGAAAGCCCTGGATGTCTACTTTCTAACGCAATTGAGAGCTCGCCAATTTGACTCCTGTAGCTCCAAAAAATCTATTCCGAGTGCAGGGAGGTCAGAATCCAACAGCATCAGCAGTCCTTTTTTTCAGCAAAATACCTGAAATCACAGAAAAACACACAAACTCATAGTAAAGTCTAGAAATATGAATTTTTCCTAAAAACTAATAAAAATATACTAAAAACTAACTAAAACATACTAAAAACTACATGAAATTACCCCCAAAAAGCGTATAAAATATCTGCTCATCACAACACCAAACTTAAACTGTTGCTTGTCCCCAACAACTAGATAAATAAAATAGGATAAAAAGAAATCAAGAAGAAATAATATCTCAGAGTATTAAGTGAAGCTCATATTCTAATTAGATGAGCAGGACTAGTAGCTTTTTGCTTCCGAATAGTTTTGGCATCTCACTTTATCCGTTGAAATTCAGAATGATTGGCATCCATAGGAACTCAGAATTCAGATAATGTTATTGGTTTTCCTGTTTCAGTATGCTAATTCTTGAACACAGTTACTTATGAGTCTTGGCTGTGACCCTAAGCATTTTGTTTTCCAATATAACCACGAGATACATAACTGCCATAGACACATAACAGGGTAAACCTTTTCAGATTGTGACTTAGCTTTGCTAAAGTCCCCAGTTAGAGGTGTCCAGAGTTCTTAGGCACACTCTTTTGCTTTGGATCATGACTTTAACCACTCAGTCTCAAGCTCTTCTCCTGGACCTTCATGACACAAGCACATGGTTAGGGACAGCTTGATTTAGCCGCTTAGGCCAGGATTTTATTCCTTTAGGCCCTCCTTTCCATTGATGCTCAAAGCCTTGGATCCTTTTTGCCCTTGCCTTTTGGTTTAAGGGGCTATTGGCTTTTTTTGCTTGCTTTTTCTTTTTTCTTTTGTTTTTTCGCATGCTTTATTTTTCACTGCTTTTTCTTGCTTCAAGAATCAATTTCATGATTTTTCAGATCATCAATTATATTTCTCTTGTTCATCATTCCTTCAAGAACCAACAGATTTAACATTCATAAACTCCACTATCAAAATTATGCACTATTCAAGCATTCATTCAGAAGGCAAAGAGTATTGCCACCACATATAAATAATTTGAATTTTTCTTATTAAAAACTCGAAAAAATATTGCCTCCTTATTCTAAAAATCTGCTATTTTATTCATGTTTGATGATGATGAGAAAAATAAGTTATAGCTTAATTAGAGATAAAATCAAAATAGAGATACTAATTACTACTACTCATATATAACTTCTAAGGTAAATTCCTAATAAGAACAATTATCATAGAGTTAAGGCTAAGATTAGGACTCAACAACCTTTATTTTGGGAGGTGGATGCTCCTTTAGTCTGTGGGGCGCTTGGCCCTTCAAGAGATAGCTTCTGACACTTCAGTTCATTCAGTTTACGCCCTTGCTCTTCTTGTGCCCAAGCAGTTTGCAAAGCATGCTATTTTGATTTTGCTGTTCTTTCTTTAGTTGGTCCATAGCTTCTTGCAACTTGGTGACAGATGCTTCAAGACGCTCCCAGTATTCAATTTGAGGGATTTCCGGGAGGAACTCCTGTGCTTTCCTCCTGATGGGGTTGTCCTGCACTTGTTGTCCTTCCATTGACTTTTTGGTGATTGGTTGCTCAATTGAGATATACTCATTTACTCCTATCTTTACCCTACCATCTTTACATAGCATAGAGATTAAGCTTGGATAAGCCAATTTGGCATCTTTGGAGATCTTGTTTGCAATTGTGTAAAGTTCACAAGAAATTAGTTGATGAACTTCCACTTCTTTTCCTAACATAATGCAATGGATCATTACTGCTCTTTTGATGGTGACTTCAGAGTGGTTGTT
The DNA here is from genome assembly GCF_000817695.3 of Arachis duranensis. Classification (NCBI taxonomy): domain Eukaryota; kingdom Viridiplantae; phylum Streptophyta; class Magnoliopsida; order Fabales; family Fabaceae; genus Arachis; species Arachis duranensis. The sequence continues at coordinate 48,497,897 of NC_029780.3, forward strand.
AGTGGGTAGTATAGAACACCCAATGAAGTCCAGCCAGCCTCTGGTGACTGGTTTGAGATATCCTCTCTTGAGTTGGTTGGGGACACTCTTTGTGTTGGTTGTCCACTTGGTTCCAGGGAGGCATATGTCCTCTAGAATTTTGTCCAAGCTCTTTTTTGTTCTCATCATTCTCCTATTAAAGGAGTCTGGGTCATCTTGCAGTTGAGGCAGCTTGAAGATCTCTCTTATTTTGTCAGGGTAGAGGTGAACAATCTTCCCTCTTACCAGAGTTCGATAGTCATAGAAGGCGATTCCAGCTATTCTCTGCCTGTCTGTTTGCCACAGGTTAGAGTAGAATTCCTGAACCATGTTTCTTCCCACTTTTGTTTCAGGATTAGCTAGGATTTCCTAGCTCCTGTTTCGAATTTGCTCTTGGATCTCCAGATATTCGTCTTCTTTCAGATCGAATTTACTTCCGGGATCACTGACCTTAGACCCATTATTTTGTAATAATGGTCTGAATGTTCTTTGGTTAAGAACTTCCCTTGATTCCAAAGTGGTTTTGGAATATTCTCTTTCTTGCCTCTTGGAGTAGTTTGTTTTCCCTTAGGAGCCATGATCTTAGTGGGTATTGGTTTAGTGATAACGCATAAACACACCAAAATTAGAGGTTTGCTTGTCCTCAAGCAAAAGAAAGGAAAGGAGAGGGATAGAGGGAGAGCCAAGTTCAAATTGTGGAGGAGAGGAGGGAGGCCGAACGTGGATTTAAAGGGAAGGGGTGGGTTTTCAAAATTTTTTGAAGAAGATAGGATAGAAGATATAATTTGTAAAAGATAAGTATGATAGGAAAAAGATGTAATTTAAAATTGAAAAGATATGAAAGATATTTGAAAAAGATAAATCTGAATTTTGAAAAGAAGATATGATGAGTTTAAAAAGATTTGAGAAGAATTTAAAAAGATTTAAAAAAGAATTCAAAAAGACAAATGAGTTTTGAAAAAGGTTTGAAAAGATATTGAAGAAAAATTAAGAAATATGTTTAGGATTAGAAATTTCTTTCGAAATTGAAGTTGAAAGATGAGAGTTTGTAACATGTTTATGCAAGAAATCATGAATTGGAACATGAAAAATGGAAAAAATTTGAAGTGAAAACGAAGTTACCTTCTCCCCACAATCCTGGTGTTAAACGCCCAACTGCTGCATGTTTTGGGCGTTTAACGCCCAGCTGTAGCTTCTGACTGGCGTTAAACGCCAGAAAATCCTTTATCAGTGGGCGTTTTTCTGAACGCCCAGGATGCTCCAAATCTGGCGTTAAACGCCCAGAATGGTATCCATTATGGCGTTTAACGCCCAAAAGGCTATCTCTACTGGCGTTAAACGCCTAGTAGATGCTTCTTTTAGGCGTTTAACGCCCAAAACAGCTTTTACTGGTGTTTTCGCACCAGTGATTTTTGTTGTTTTATCCTCTGAATCTTTTTGTAACTCTGTGACCTCATGCAATTGATACTTTACCTTGAAGATAATTAATATGAACCCGTAAAATTATCATTTAATTAACAAATAAGCTTTGTTAATGGCTGGGTGCCTCCCAGCAAGCGCTTCTTTATTGTCTTTAGCTTGACTATTCCTGAGCTTTAATCAAGCCTCAGTTTTGAGCATTCTTGCTCAAAATTGCTTTCAAGATAATGTTTGACTCTCTGTCCATTAACAATGAATTTTTTGTTAGAGTCATTATCCTGAAGCTCTACATATCCATATGGTGACACACTTGTAATCACATATGGTCATCTCCACTGGGATTTCAACTTTTCGGGGAATAATCTGAGCCTAGAGTTAAACAGCAGAACTTTCTGCCCTGGCTCAAAGACTCTAGATGACAACTTCTTATCATGCCATCTTTTTGCTTTCTCTTTGTAAATTTTTTCATTTTCGAAAGCATTGAGTCTGAATTTCTCTAGCTCATTTAACTGGAGCATTCGTTTTTCTCCAGCTAACTTGGCATCAAGGTTTAGGAATCTAGTTGCCCAGTAGGCCTTGTGTTCCAGTTCCACTAGCAAGTGACAGGCCTTTCCATACACAAGCTGGTATGGAGAGGTCCCTATAGGAGTCTTGAATGCTGTTCTGTATGCCCACAGAGCATCATCCAAGCTTCTTGCCCAATCCCTTCTACGGTTAATTACAATCCATTCCAGGATTCTTTTATGTTCTCTATTAGAGACTTCAGCTTGCCCATTTGTCTGTGGATGATATGGAGTTGCCACCCTGAGGCTAACTTGGTGCACAAAATTGTGATCATCAACAATGGCATTCAACTTGGTATGCGCGTTTATAACTCAGCACTTTCTTCACAACCTCGCACAACTAACCAGCGAGTGCACTGGGTCGTCCAAGTAATAAACCTTACGTGAGTAAGGGTCGATCCCACGGAGATTGTTGGTATGAAGCAAGCTATGGTCATCTTGTGGATCTCAATTAGGCAGATAATAAATGGTTATGGAGTTTTCGGATAATAATAATACATAAATAGAAAATAAAGATAGAAATACTTATGTAAATTATTTGTGGGAATTTTAGATAGGCGTATGAAGATGCTGTGCTCCTTTTGAATCTCTGCTTTCCTACTACCTTCATCCAATCCTTCCTACTCCTTTACATGGCAAGCAGTATGTAGGGCATCACTGTTGTCAATGGCTACATCCCATCCTCTCAGTGAAAATGGTCCAAATGCTCTGTCACAGCACGGCTAATCATCTGTCAGTTTTCGATCATGCCGGAATAGAATCCATTGATTCTTTTGCGTTTGTCATCACACCCAACAATCGTTAGTTTGAAGCTTGTCACAGTCATTCAATCCCTGAATCCTACTCGAAATACCACAGACAAGGTTTAGACTTTCTGAATTCTCATGCATGCCGCCATCAATTCTAGCTTATACCACGAAGATTCTGATTAAGGAATCCAAGAGATATGCGCTCGGTCTAAGGTAGAACGGAAGTGGTTGTCAGTCACGCGTTCATAGGTGAGAATGATGATGAGTGTCACGTTCATCATGGTTAAGTGCAACGAATATCTTAGAATGGGAATAGATTGAATTGAATAGAAAATAGTAGTAATTACATTAAAACTCGAGGTACAGCAGAGCTCCACACCCTTAATCTATGGTGTGTAGAAACTCTACCTTGGAAAATACATAAGTGATGGTGGCCCAGGCATGGTCGAATGGCCAGCCCCCAAAACGTGATCACTAGTCTCCTAAGATGAATAATAGATTAAATCTGAGACCAAAGATGTCTAATACAATAATAAAATGTCCTATTTATACTAAACTAGCTACTAGGGTTTACAGAAGTAAGTAATTGATGCAGAAATCCACTTTCAGGGCCCACTTGGTGTGTGCTTGGGTTGAGCTTGAGCTTTACACGTGCAGAGACTTCTTTTGGAGTTGAACGCCAAGTTGTAACATGTTTTTGGCATTCAACTCTGGTTCGTGACGTGTTTCTGGCGTTTGACTCCAGATGCAGCATGGAACTGGCATTGAGCGCCCGTTTGCATCGTCTAATCTCGAATAAAGTATGGACTATTATATATTTCTGAAAAGTTCTGGATGTCTACTTTACAAAGCCGTTGAGAGCGCGCCATTTGGAGTTCTGTAGTGCCAGAAAATCCATTTCGAGTGCAGGAAGGTCAGAATCCAACAGCATAAGCAGTCCTTTGTCAGCCTTCTTATCAGAGTTTTGCTCAGGTCTAAGCGTATAAATTATCCGCTCATTACAACACCAAACTTAAATTGTTGCTTGTTCCCAAGCAACTGAAAATCAAATAGGATAAAAAGAAGAGAATATACTATAAATCTCAAAATATCAATGAATATTAGTTCTAACTAGATGAGCGGGACTTGTAGCTTTTTGCTTCTGAACAGTTTTGGCATCTCACTTTATCCTTTGAAGTTTAGAATGATTGGCATCTATGGGAACTTAGAATTTCAGATAGTTTTATTGATTCTCCTAGTTAAGTATGTTGATTCTTGAACACAGCTACTTTTATGAGTCTTGGCCGTGGCCCTAAGCATTTTGTTTTCCAGTATTACCACCGGATACATAAATGCCACAGACACATGACTGGGTGAACCTTTTCAGATTGTGACTCAGCTTTGCTAAAATCCCCAGTTAGAGGTGTCCAGAGCTCTTAAGCACACTCTTTTCGCTTTAGATCACGACTTTGACCACTCAGTCTCAAGCTTTTCACTTGGACATGCATGCCACAAGCACATGGTTAGGGACAGCTTGATTTAGGCCTGGATTTTATTTCCTTGGGCACTCTTATCCATTGATGCTCAAAGCCTTGGATCCTTTTTACCCTTGCCTTTTGGTTTTAAGGGCTATTGGCTTTTTCTGCTTGCTTTTTCTCTTTCTTTCTATTTTTTTTCGC
>NC_029780.3:48502509-48507049 GCF_000817695.3 Arachis duranensis
ATAATTAAATTAATTTCAAGGATAAATTCGAAACTCATGTACTTCTTGTTCTTTTGAATTAGGAACATTTTTCATTTAAGAGAGGTGAAGGATTCATGGAATTATTCATAGCTTTAAGACATAGTTACTACATACTAATGATCATGATGTAGAGACACAAAACATAAACAAGCATATAGCATAAAAATAAAAAAATAGAGAAATAAGAACAAGGAATGAGTCCACCTCAATGATGGTGGCGCTTTCTTCTTGAAGAACCAATGATGTCCTTTAGCTCTTCTATGTCTCTTCCTTGCCTTTGTTGCTCCTCCCTTATTTCTCTTTGATCTTCTCTAATTTCATAGAGAATGATGGAGTGCTCTTGATGTTCCACCCTTAATTGATCCATATTGTAACTCAAATCTTCTAGAGAAGTGTTGAGTTGTTCCCAATAATTATTGGGAGGAAAGTGCATCCCTTGAGGCATCTCCAGGATTTCTTGGTGATAAGCTTCCTCATGCGTCTCTTGGGATCCATGAGTGGGCTCTCTTGTTTGTTCTATCTTCTTCTTAGTGATGGGCTTATCCTCCTCAATGGAGATGTCTCCTTCTATGATAACTCCAGCTGAGTAATATAGATGGCAAATAAGATGAGGAAAAGCTAGCCTTGCCATGGTGGAGGACTTTTCAGCTATTTTGTAGAATTCAAGGGAGATGACTTCATGACCTTCTATTTTCTCTCCATTCATGATGCTATGAATCATGATGGCCCGATCCACAATAACTTCGGATCGGTTGCTAGTGGGGATGATGGAGCGTTGGATAAACTCCAACCATCCTCTAGCCACAGGCTTGAGGTCCAGTCTTCTTAATTGAACTGGCTTGCTTTTGGAGTCTCTTTTTTATTGAGCTCCTTCCACACATATGTCCATAAGAACTTGGTCCAACCTTTGATCAAAGTTGACCGTTCTAGTGTAGGGGCGTGCATTTTCTTGCATTGTAGGCAAGTTGAACGCCAACCTCACATTTTCCGGACTAAAATCTAAGTATTTTCCCCGAACCATTGTAAGATAATTCTTTGGATTCGGGTTCATACTTTGATCATGGTTTCTAGCGATCCATGCATTGGCATAGAATTCTTGAACCATTAAGATTCTGACTTGTTGAATGGGGTTGGTCAGAACTTTCCAACCTCTTCTTTGTATCTCATGTCGGATCTCCGGATACTCATTTTTCTTGGGCTTGAAAGGGACCTCAGGGATCACCTTCTTCTTGGCCACAACCTCATAGAAGTGGTCTTGATGGGCTTGGGAGATGAATCTCTCCATCTCCCATGACTCGGAGGTGGAAGCTTTTGTCTTTCCTTTCCCTTTTCTAGATGTTTCTCCAGCCTTAGGTGCCATCAATGGTTATGGAAAAACAAAAAAGCTATGCTTTTACCACACCAAACTTAGAATATTGCTCGCCCTCGAGCAAGAGAAGAAAGAAGAAGAAGAAGAAGAAGAAGAAGAAGAAGAAGAAAATATGGAGGAAAGAGAGAAGTGTGTGGTTTTGGCCAAGGTGAAGAAGAGAGGGTTGTGGTTTGTGAAAATGAAGAAGGATAGAGGGGTTTATATAGTGAAGGGAGAGGGAGTAGGTTTGGCTATTTAGGGTGGGTTTGGGTGCGAAAGAGATTTTGAATTTTGAAGGTAGGTGGGGTTTTTGGGGAAGAGTGGATGGATGTGAGTGGTGAAGAGGTGATGGGGAAGAGAGATTGAGGTGATTGGTGAAGGATTTTGGGGAAGAGTATTTATTGGGTTGTGTGAAGAAGAGAGAAGGTGAGTTGAGGTAGGTGGGGATCCTACGGAGTCCACAGATCCTGAGATGATCTTGTGGGGTCCACAGATCCAGAGATGTCAAGGATTTTACATCCCTGCACCAATGAAGCGTGTAAAATGCCCTTTTCATGCAATCCTGGCATTCAACACCAAATTGGTGCTTGTTTCTGGCGTTGAACGCCAGCTTCATGCTTGTTTTGGGCGTTTAACGCCCATTTGCAGCATGTTTCTAGCGTTGAACGCCATTTCCATGCTTGTTTCTGGCGTTCAGTGCCAGCTTTTCTCAGGGTGTATTCCTGGCATTTAAACGCTAGGATGCTGCTTGTCTCTGGCGTTCAACGCCAGATCCATGCTCTGTTCTGGCGTTGAACGCCAGCCAGATGCTCCTTACTGGCGTTTAAACGCCAGTAAGCCCTTCCTCCAGGGTATGCTTTTTCTTCTGCTGTTTTTGATTCTGTTTTTAATTTTAGTATTTATTTTTTGACTCTACATGATCATGAACCTAATAAAACATAAAAGAAAAATAAATATAAAAATAGAATTAGATAAATAAAAATTGGGTTGCCTCCCAATAAGCGCTTCTTTAATGTCAATAGCTTGACAGTGGGCTCTCGTGGAGCCTCACAGGTGATCAGGTCAATGTTGTAGACTCCCAACACCAAACTTAGAGTTTGGATGTGGGGATTCAACAACAAACTTAGAGTTTGGCTGTGGCCTCCCAACACCAAACTTAAATTTTGATTGTGGGGGCTCTGTTTGACTCTGTATTGAGAGAAGCTTTTCATCCTTCCTCTCCATTGTTACAGAAGAACACCCTTGGGTCTTAAACACAAGGTAGTCCCTATTCAATTGAAGGACTAATTCTCCTCTGTTAACATCTATCACAGCTCCTGCTGTGGCTAAGAAAGGTCTTCCAAGGATGATGCATTCATCCTCCTCCTTTCTAGTGTTTAAGATTATGAAATCAGCAGGGATGTAAAGGCCTTCAACCTTTACCAACACGTCCTCTACCAATCCATAAGCTTGTCTTAATGACTTGTCTGCCATTTGCAATGAGAATATGGCAGGCTGTACCTCAATGATCCCCAACTTCTCCATTACAGAGAGTGGCATAAGATTTATGCCTGACCCTAGGTCACATAGAGCCTTTTCAAAGGTCATGGTGCCTATGGTATAGGGTATTAAGAATTTACCAGGATCTTGTTTCTTTTGAGGTAAAGTTTGCTGAACCCATGTATCTAGTTCACCAATGAGCAAGGGAGGTTCACCTTCCCAAGTCTCATTACCAAACAAATTGGCATTCAGCTTAATGATAGCTCCTAGATATTGAGCAACTTGCTCTCCAGTTACATCTTCATCCTCTTCAGAGGAAGAATAGTTTTCAGAGCTCGTGAATGGCAGAAGGAGGTTTAATGGGATCTCTATAGTCTCTATATGACCTTCAGATTCCTTTAAGTCCTCAATAAGAAACCCTTCTTGCTTGAGAGACGTCCCTTGAGGTCTTCCTCATTGGGATTCATGTCCTCTCCTTCCTCTCTAGGTTCGGCCATGTTGATTATGTCAATGGCCTTGCACTCTCTTTTTGGATTCTCTTCAGTATTGCTTGGGAGAGTACTAGGAGGAGTTTCAGTGGCTTTCTTACTCAGTTGGCCCACTTGTGCCTCTAAATTTCTGATGGAGGACCTTGTTTCACTCATGAAGCTTAGAGTGGCCTTAGACAGATCAGAGACTATATTTGCTAAGTTAGAGGTGCTCTACTCAGAATTCTTTGTCTGTTGCTGAGAAGATGATGGAAAAGGCTTGCTATTGCTAACCCTGTTTCTTCCACCATTATTAAAGCCTTGTTGAGGCTTTTGTTGATCCTTCCATGAGAAATTTGGATGATTTCTCCATGAGGGGTTATAGGTGTTGCCAAAGGCTTCCCCCATGTAATTTACCTCTGCCATTGCAAGGTTTTCAGGATCATAAGCATCTTCTTCAGGAGAGGCCTCTTTAGTATTGTTGGATGCATTTTTCCATCCATTCAGACTTTGAGAAATCATGTTGACTTGCTGAGTCAACATTTTGTTCTGAGCTAATATGGCATTCAGAGCATCAATTTCAAGAACTCCCTTCCTTTGAGGCATCCCATTACTCACGGAACTCCTCTCAGAAGTATACATGAATTGGTTATTTGCAACCATGTCAATGAGTTCTTGAGCTTCTGCAAGCGTTTTCTTTAGGTGAATGGATCCACCTGTAGAATGATCCAGTGACATCTTAGAGAACTCATACAGACCATAATAGAATATATCTATCAAGGTCCACTCTAAAAACATGTCAAAATGACACTTTTTGGTCATCTGCTTGTATCTTTCCCAAGCTTCATAGAGGGATTCACCATCTTTTTGCTTGAAGGTCTGAACATCCACTTTAAGCTTGCTCAGCTTTTGAGAAGGAAAGAATTTAACCAAGAAGGCCGTGACCAGCTTATCCCAAGAGTCCAGGCTATCCTTAGGTTGTGAGTCCAACCATGTTCTAGCTCTGTCTCTTACAGCAAAAGGGAAAAGCATGAGTCTGTAGACTTTAGGATCTACTCCATTAGTCTCAACAGTCTCACAGATCTGCAAGAACTTAATTAAAAACTGATAGAGATCTTCTGATGGAAGTCCATGAAACTTGCAGTTTTGTTGCATTAGAGCAACTAGTTGAGGTTTCAGCTCAAAATTGTTTGCTCCAATGGTAGGAATTGAGATGCTTCTTCCA
>NC_029780.3:48507132-48527590 GCF_000817695.3 Arachis duranensis
TTGGGTTCGGCTGCCATATCCTTTTCTTGTTCGAAAATTTCAGTAAGGTTGTCTCTGGATTGTTGTAATTTAGCTTCTCTTTGTTTCCTCTTCAGAATCCTTTCAGGTTCAGAATCAACTTCAAAAAGAATTCCTTTTTCGTTGTTCTTGCTCATATGAGAAAGAAGAGAATAGAAAAGGAAGAAGTATCCTCTATGTCACAACATAGAGATTCCTTTATGTTAGTAGAAGAAGAAAGGAATAGAAGAAGGAGAAGAGTTAAGAATCCAAACACAAGGGTGAAAATAGGTTCAGATTCGTGAGTTGAAGAGAAGTATTAGTAAATAAATAAATAAATAGAAGAAGATGAGAATAGGAAAATTTCGAAAATAAATTTTGAAAAAGAGTTAGTGATTTTTGAAAATTACAGGGAAATAAAATTAAAATTAAAATTTAAAATAATTAATTAATTAAAAAACGAATTTTAAAAAGGAAGGAGAAATTTTTGAAAATTAGAGAGGAAAAAGTAGTTAGGTGATTTTAAAAAAGATAAGAAACAAACAAAAAGTGAATTAGTTAATTGAAAAAGATTTGAAAATCAGTTTTAAAAAGATAAGAAGATAAGATGTTAGAAGGGATAATTTGAAATCAAATTTTTGAAAGAGATATGATTTAAAAATATATGATAAAAAGATATGATTAAAAAGATATAGTTGAAAAAGATTTAATTTTTAAAATTAAAATTAATTACTTGACTAACAAGAAACTAAAAGATATGATTCTAGAATTTAAAGATTGAACCTTTCTTAACAATAAAGTAACAAACTTCAAAATTTTTGAATCAATCACATTACTTGTTAGTTAAGTTTCGAAAATTTGAAATAAAATAAGAAAAAGATTTTGAAAAATAGTTTTAAATTTTCAAAAATCATAAGATAAAAGTAAAAGAGATTTGATATTTGAAAAAGATTTTGAAAAGATAAGATTTTTAAAATTGAAAATTTGACATGACTTATAAGAACTAACTAATTTAAAAATTTTTGACTAAGTCAACTCAAATTTTCGAAATTTTGAGAGAAACAAGGAAAATATATATATTTTTTATTTTTAAATTTTTAATGATGAGAGGAAAAAACATAAAAATGACCCAGAACATGAAAATTTTTGGATTAAAACCAATGATGCATGCAAGAACACTATGAATGTCAAGATGAACACCAAGAACACTTTGAAGATCATGAAGAACATCAAGAACATATTTTTGAAAAAATTTTGATGCAAAGAAAACATGAAGACACCAAACTTAGAAATCTTTCATGTTTAGACACTATGAATGCAAAAATGCACATAAAAAACATCATACAACACAAAACAAGAAAATTTAAAGATCAAACAAGAAGACTTACCAAGAACAACTTGAAGATCATGAAGAACACTATGAATGCATGAATTTTCGAAAAATGCAAGAACAAGATGAATATGCAATTGACACCAAACTTAAAACATGACACAAGACTCAAACAAGAAACACAAAATATTTTTTATTTTTATGATTTTATAATTTTTTTTGGATTTTTGTATATTTTTTTTCGAAAACATACAGGAAAAATAAAATAAGAAATTCAAAATTTTTAATAAGAATTCCAGGAATCTTTCAATGTTAGTTTAAAGCTGCGGTCCAGAAATTGGACATGGCTTAATAGCCAGCCAAACTTCAGCAAGGCATTACAACATTGTGGTGATTAGTTGAAGCCTTAGTCCAAAAGAATTTGAATATGGCTTTACAGCCAACCAGGCTACAAAATGCTTCATGAAACACTAGAATTCATTCTTAAAAATTTAGAATAATTTTTTTCGAAAACAGAAGTAAAATTTTTTGAAAGATTTTTGAAAATTTTTTGAAAATAAAACAAAAAGAAAAGTACCTAATCTGAGCAACAAGACGAACCATCAATTGTCCAAACTCAAACAATCCCCGGCAACGGCGCCTAAAACTTGGTGCATGAAATTGTGATCATCAACAATGGCATTCAACTTGATATGTTGCGTTTATAACTCAGCACTTTCTTCACAACCTCGCACAACTAACCAGCAAGTGCACTGGGTCGTCCATGTAATAAACCTTACGTGAGTAAGGGTCGATCCCTCGGAGATTGTTGGTATGAAGCAAGCTATGGTCATCTTGTAGATCTCAGTTAGGCAGATAATAAATGGTTATGGAGTTTTCGAATAATAATAATAAATAAATAGAAAATAAAGATAGAAATACTTATGTAAATTATTGGTGGGAATTTCAGATAGGCATATGAAGATGCTGTGCTCCTTTTGAATCTCTGCTTTCCTACTACCTTCATCCAATCCTTCCTACTCCTTTCCATGGCAAACTGTATGTAGGGCATCACCATTGTCAATGGCAACATCCCATCCTCTCAGTGAAAATGGTCCAAATGCTCTGTCACAGCACGGCTAATCATCTGTCGGTTCTCGATCATGCCGGAATAGAATCCATTGATTCTTTTGCATTTGTCATCACACCCAACAATCGCGAGTTTGAAGCTCATCACAGTAATTCTATCCCTGAATCCTACTCAGAATACCACAGAAAAGGTTTAGACTTTCTGGATTCTCATGCATGCCGCCATCAATTCTAGCTTATACCATGAAGATTCTGATTAAGGAATCCAAGAGATATGCGCTCGGTCTAAGGTAGAACGGAAGTGGTTGTCAGTCACGCGTTCATAGGTGAGAATGATGATGAATGTTACGGACCATCACATTCGTCATGGTTAAGTGCAACGAATATCTTAGAATGGGAATAGACTGAATTGAATATAAAATAGTAGTAATTGCATTAAAACTCGAGGTACAGTAGAGCTCCACATCCTTAATCTATGGTGTGTAGAAACTCCACCGTTGAAAACACATAAGTGATGGTGGTCCAGGCATGAGCGAATGGCCAGCCCCCAAAACGTGATCACTAGTCTCCTAAGATGAATAATAGATTAAATCTGAGACCAAAGATGTCTAATACAATAATAAAGTGTCCTATTTATACTAGACTAGCTACTAGAGTTTACAGAAGTAAGTAATTGATGCAGAAATCCACTTCCGGGGCCCACTTGGTGTGTGCTTGGGCTGAGCTTGATCTTTACACGTGAAAAGGCTTCTTTTGGAGTTGAACGCCAAGTTGTAACGTGTTTTTGGCGTTCAACTCTGGTTCGTGACGTGTTTCTGGCGTTTGAATCTAAAATGCAGCATGGAACTAGCGTTGAGCGCCAATTTGCGTTGTCCAATCTCGAAAAAAGTATGGACTATTATATATTGCTGGAAAGCTCTGGATGTCTCCTTTCCAACGCCGTTGAGAGCGCACCATTTGAAGTTCTGTAGCTCTAGAAATCCATTTCGAGTGCAGGGAGGTCAGAATCCAACAGCATCAGCAGTCCTTTATCAGCCTTCTTATCAGAGTTTTGCTCAGGTTCCTCAATTTCAGCCAGAAAATACCTGAAATCATAGAAAAACACACAAACTCATAGTGAAGTTCAGAAAAGTGAATTTATCATAAAAACTAATGAAAACATCCCTAAAATTAGCTAGATCCTACTAAAAACTACCTAAAAACGATGCCAAAAAGCGTATAAATTATCCGCTCATCATAACTCCATATCGAACCATAGTAGAGTAAAGCTGTTTATTGCAGAAATGAGCGCCCCCATCACTGATTAGTACTCTATGGACACCAAATTTGCTGAAGATATGTTTCTGGAGAAATTTCAGCACTGTCTTAGTATCATTAGTGGGTGTTGCAATAGCCTCCACCCATTTGGATACATAATCCACTACAACTAGAATATAAGTGTTTGAGTATGATGGTGGGAAAGGCCCCATGAAGTCAATACCCCATACATCAAACAACTCAATCTCCAAGATCCCTTATTGAGGCATGGCATAATCGTGAGGCAGATTGCCAGATCTTTGGCAACTGTCACAATTACGTACAAACTCTCGGGAGTCTTTATAGAGAGTAGGCCAGTAGAAGCCACATTGGAGGACTCTTGTGGCTGTTCGCTCACTTCCAAAACGTCCTCTATACTATGATCCATGGCAATGCCAAATGATCTTCTGTGCTTCTTCTTTAGGCACACATCTTCGGATTATTCCGTCTGCACATCTCTTGAAGAGATATGGTTCATCCCACAGATAGTACTTTGCATCCGAGATCAATTTCTTTGATTGCTGCCTACTATACTCTTTGGGCATAAATCTCACAGCCTTGTAGTTTGCAATGTCTGCAAACCATGGTACTTCCTGGATGGCAAAGAGTTGCTCATCCGGAAAGGTTTCAGAGATCTCAGTAAGAGGTAGGGACGCCCCTTCTACTGGTTCTATTCGGGACAAGTGATCTTCTACTTGGTTCTCTGTCCCTTTTCTGTCTCTTATTTCTATATCAAACTCTTGCAGAAGCAACACCCATCTTATGACTCTGGGTTTTGAATCCTGCTTTGTGAGTAGATATTTAAGAGCAGCATGGTCAGTGTACACAATCACTTTTGATCCTACTAAGTAAGATCTGAACTTGTCAATGGCGTAAACCACTGCAAGGAACTCTTTTTCTGTGGTCGTGTAGTTCTTCTGTGCGTCATTTAAAACACGACTGGCATAATAGATGACGTGCAGAAGCTTGTCCGGCCCTTGTCCCAACACTACACCAATGGCATGGTCACTGGCATCACACATTAGTTCAAATGGTAATGTCCAGTCTGGTGTAGAGATGACTGGTGCTGTGACCCGCTTAGCTTCTAGAGTCTCAAACGCCTGCAGACACTCCTTATCAAAGATAAATAGCATGTCAGCAGCTAGCAGATTACTCAGAGGTTTCGCAATTTTTTAAAAATCTTTTATAAACCTCCTATAGAATCTTGCATGCCCCAGAAAGCTTCTGATTGCTTTAATATTGGTAGGTGGTGGTAATTTTTCAATTACCTCCACCTTAGCTTGATACACCTCTATTCCTTTGTTCGAAATTTTATGCCTAAGGACGATTCCCTCAGTCACCATAAAGTGACATTTTTTCCAGTTTATAACCAAGTTAGTCTCTTGGCACCTTTTCAGAACAAGTGCTAGATGGTCAAGACAAGAGCTGAATGAGTCTCCAAATACTGAGAAGTCGTCCATGAAGACTTCCAGAAACTTTTCCACCATATCAGAGAAAATAGAAAGCATGCACCTCTGAAAGGTTGCAGTTGCATTACACAGACCAAATGGCATCCTTCTGTAAGCAAACACTCCAGATGGACATGTGAATGCTGTTTTCTCTTGATCTTGGGGATCTACTGCAATCTGGTTGTAACCTGAATAGCCATCCAGAAAGCAGTAGTAATTATGACATGCTAGTCTTTCTAGCATCTGGTCTATGAATGGTAAAGGAAAATGATCCTTTCTGGTGGCTGTATTGAGTCTTCTGTAGTCAATACACATGCGCCAACCTGTAACTGTTCTTGTAGGAACTAGCTCATTCTTTTCATTATGAACCACTGTCATGCCTCCCTTCTTGGGGACAACTTGGACAGGGCTTACCCAGGGGCTATCAGAAATAGGATAAATAATCCTAGCCTCTAGTAATTTAGTGACCTCCTTTTGCACCACCTCTTTCATAGCCAGGTTCAGCCGCCTCTGTGGTTGAACCACTGGCTTAGCATCATCCTCCAATAGGATCTTGTGCATGCATCTGGCTGGGCTAATGCCCTTAAGATCACTGATGGACCACTCAAGAGCTGTCTTGTGTGTCCTTAGCACTTGAATTAGTGCTTCCTCTTCCTGTGGCTCTAAGGTAGAGCTTATGATTACAGGAAAAGTGTCACCTTCTCCCAGAAATGCATATTTCAGGGATGGTGGTAATGGTTTGAGCTTAGGTTTAGGAGGTTTCTCCTCTTCCTGAGGGATTTTCAGAGGTTCTATTATTCCCTCTGGTTCCTCCAGATCAGGCTGAACATCTTTAAAGATATTCTCTAGCTCTGATTCGAGACTCGCAGTCATATTGACCTCTTCCACCAAAGAGTCAATAATATCAATGCTCATGCAATCCTTTGGGGTGTCTGGATGCTGCATAGCTTTGACAACATTCAACTTAAACTTGTCCTCATTGACTCTCAGGGTTAATTCCCCTTTTTGGACGTCAATGAGGGTTCGTCCAGTTGCTAGCAATGGTCTTCCTAGAATGAGAGTTGCACTCTTGTGCTCCTCCATTTCCAGCACCACAAAGTCAGTGGGAAAGGCAAATGGCCCAACCTTGACAATCATGTCTTCAATCACGCCTGATGGGTATTTAATGGAGCCATCAGCAAGTTGGAAACATATGCGAGTTGGTTACACTTATTCAGTCAAACCAAGCTTTTTGATAGTGGATGCAGGTTTTAGGTTGATACTTGCTCCAAGATCACATAGAGCTTTCTTGGTACAAGTACCCTCTAATGTGCATAGTATCATAAAGCTTCCAGGATCCTTAAGCTTCTCTGGTAATCTTTTTAGAATGATTGCACTGCATTCTTCAGTGAGGTAAACTTTTTCAGTTTCTCTCCAATCCTTCTTATGACTCAAGATATCTTTCATGAACTTAGCATAAGAGGGTATTTGCTCAAGTGCCTCTGTAAACAGAATCTTTATTTCAAGAGTCTTGAGATAGTCTGCAAAGCGGGCAAATTGCTTATCCTATTCCGCTTGGCGGAGTTTCTGAGGATAAGGCATTTTGGCTTTGTATTCCTCAACCTTAGTTGCTGCAGGTTTATTTCCTATAGATGTGGTTGGAGAAGCCCTTTTAGAGGGGTTGCTATCAGTACTTGTATGTGTCTGATCCCTCACAAGCGTTTGAATGCCAGGGTTGGAAGCTGGATTGGCGTTGGACGCCAACTCCTTACCTGTTTCTGGCGTTTGAATGCCAGAACTGAGCTTCCCTTGGGCATTTAATGCCAACTCCTTGCCTGTTTGTGGCATTTGAACACCAGAACTAAGCATGGGTTGGGCGTTTAACGCCAGCTCTCCACCCTTTTCTGGCATTTGAGCGCCCGAATTATTCTTCTCTGGGCTCTTACTGTCCTCAGAGGGATTTTGGGTAGCAGTTTGTTCATTTCTTGGCTTCCTGCTGCTTTGAAGTAAGGTATTTAATGTTTTCCCACTTCTTAATTGAACTGCTTGGTACTCTTCTATTATTTGTTTTGATAACTGCTATTTTGTTTGCTTCAACTGTAGTTCCATATTCATATTAGCCATTCTTGTGTCTTATAGTATCTCCTTGAATTCGGCTAGCTATTTTGTTAGAAAATCTAATTGCTGTTTGAATCTAGTAACTTGTTCTGCAGGACTGAGTTCAGCAGTTACTGTTTTAGCCTCTTCTTTCATGGAAGACTCACTATGTAGATACAGATGCTGATTTCTGGCAACTATATCAATGAGTTCTTGAGCTTCTTCAATTGTCTTTCTCATGTGTATAGATCCACCAGCTGAGTGATCCAAAGACATCTTAGCTTTCTTTGTAAGCCCATAATAGAAGATGTCTAACTGCACCCACTTTGAAAATATTTCAAAGAGGCATTTTCTTAGCATCTCTATGTATCTCTCCCAGACATCACAAAGAGATTTATTATCTCCTTGTTTAAAGCCTTGGATGTTCAGCCTTAGCTGTGTCATCCGTTTTGGAGGGAAATATTGATTCAGGAATTTTTCTGACAGCTGTTTCCATGTCCTTATGCTAGCCTTAGGTTGGTTATTTAACCACCTCCTAGCTTGGTCTTTTACAGCAAATGGAAACAGTAATAATCTATAGACATCCTGATCTACTTTCTTATCATGTACTGTGTCAGCAATTTTTAAAAACTGTGCCAGAAACTCTGTAGGTTCTTCCTGTGGAAGACCGGAATACTGGCAACTTTGCTGCACCATGATAATGAGATGAGAATTCAACTCAAAACTACTGACTCCGATGGAGGGTATACAGATACTACTCCCATATGAAGTAGTAGTGGGGTTAGCATATGACCCCAGAGTCCTTCTGGACTGTTCATTTCCACTTAGGTCCATGATGGAAAAAGGGAGATGATGTGGATTTATTTTATTTATTTTATTATATTTATTTTAAAAAATTTCAAAATAATAAAATAAAATAAAATAAAATAAAAACTAAAATAAAAATAAAAAAATATTTGAAAATATTTTATGAAAATTTTCGAAAAAGTGAGGAGAGAGAAAGTGGTTAGGATATTTTTGAAAAAGATATGATTTTAAAAATCTTAAAAGGATATGATTTGAAAAATTTTGACCAAGTCAACCCAAGGGATTCAAAAATTATGAGCAATTAAAGGAAAATATATTTTCTTTTGAATTTTATTATGAAAGAGAAGAACACACAAAAGACACAAGACTTAAAATTTTTAGATCCAATGCTCCTTGTTTTCGAAAATTTTGGAGGGAAAACACCAAGGCATACCAAACTTAAAAATTTTAAGATCAAAACACAAAGAAGACTCAAGAACACCTAGAACAAAAGAAAGAACACCAAACTTAAAATTTTTAGAAAACCAAAATAAAATTTTCGAAAACTAAAGAAAATTTAACAAGAGAACACCAAACTTAAAATTTGGCACAAGATTTAATCAAAGAAAAATTATTTTTGAAAAAGTTTTAACAAGAAGATAGCCAATTACCAAGAACACAAGCACAATGCTCTAGCCAACTGAGCTATAAATTTAACGTGTTTTAAAAAGGTATTTTTAAAAGAAAATAAAAACATGCAATTGACACCAAACTTAAGATATGAAACTAAACTCAAACAAAAGACTCCAAGAAAAAAATTAAAATCTAATAAAGAAAAATAATAGTTTTGAAAGATTTTTAAAAGGAATAATAAAAGATGCAATCCTAGTGACTCTAAACCAAAAAGACAATTTTTTCCTAATCTAAGTAACATGATAAACCGTCAGTTGTTCAAACTCGAACAATCCCCGGCAACAGCGCCAAAAACTTGGTGCACGAAATTGTAAATCACACTTTTCACAACTCGTACCACTAACCAGCAAGTGCACTGGGTCGAATCCCACGGAGATTGTTGGCTTGAAGCAAGCTATGGTTATCTTGTAACTCTTAGTCAGGATAATAATAATTCTCAGTTTTGATTGGTAGCAAATAAAAAGCATGGATTAAATAATACTTGTTATGCAGTAATAGAGAATATGTTGGAGTTTTGGAGATGCTTTGTCTTTGAATCTCTGCTTTCCCCTGTCTTCTTCTTCACGCACGCAAGGTTCCTCTTATGGCAAGCTGTGTGTTGGTGGATCACCGTTGTCAATGGCTACCATCTATCCTCTCAGTGAAAATGGTCCAGGTGTGTTGTCACCGCACTACTAATCATTTGTTGGTTCTCACTCATGCTGGAATAGGATCCATTGATCCTTTTGCGTCTGTCACTACGCCCAACCCTTGTGAGTTTGAAGCTCATCACAGTCATTCAATCCCTGAATCCTACTCGGAATATCACAGACAAGGTTTAGACTTTCTGGATTCTCAAGAATGCTGCCAATGAATTCTAGCTTATACCATGAAGATTCTGATTAAGGAATCAAAGAGATACTCATTCAATCTAATGTAGAACGGAGGTGGTTGTCAGGCACGTGTTCATAGGTTCAGAATGGTGATGAGTGTCACGGATCATCACATTCATCATATTGAAGTGCGAATGAATATCTTAGAATAGAAACAGCGAGATTGAATAGAAAACAGAAATACTTGCATTAATTCATCGAGACGTTGCAGAGCTCCTCACCCCCAACAATGGAGTTTAGAGACTCATGCCGTCAAAAAGTACGAAGTTCAGATCTAAAAATGTCATGAGATACAAAATAAATCTCTAAAAGTTGTTTAAATACTAAACTAGTAACCTAGGTTTACAGAAAATGAGTAAACTGAGATAGATAATGCAGAAATCCACTTTTGGGGCCTACTTGGTGTGTGCTGGGGCTGAACTTTGAGCTTTACACGTGCATAAGCTGTTTCTGGAGTTAAACGCCAGGTTGTAACCTGTTTCTGGCGTTTAACGCCAGAATGGAACATGGAATTGGCGTCAAACGCCAGTTTACGTCGTTTATCTTCGAGCAAAGTATGGACTATTATATATTGCTGGAAAGCCCAGGATGTCTACTTTCCAACGCAATTGAGAGCGCGCCAATTGGACTCCTGTAGCTCCAAAAAAGCTATTCTGAGTGCAGGGAGGTCAGAATCCAGCAGCATCAGCAGTCCTTTTTTTCAGCCTGAATCAGATTTTTGCTCAGATCCTTCAATTTCAGCCAGAAAATATCTGAAATCACAGAAAAACACACAAACTCATGGTAAAGTCCAGAAATATGAATTTTTCCTAAAAACTAATAAAAATATACTAAAAACTAACTAAAATATACTAAAAACTACATGAAATTACCCCAAAAAGCGTATAAAATATCTGCTCATCAGAAACCCAAGAGATATACATTCAAGCTTGTTTTCATGTAGAATGAAAGTGGTTGTCATTCACGCGTTCATAAGTGAGAATGGTGATGAGTGTCACATAATCATCACATTCATCATGTTCTTGTGTGCGAATGAATATCTTAGAATAAGAATATGCATGAATTGAATAGAAGAACAATAGTACTTTGCATTAATACTCGAGGAACAGTAGAGCTCCACACCTTAATCTATGGTGTGCAGAAACTCCACCGTTGAAAATACATAAGTGATAATGGTGTTCATTGGCTTCGGCCCCAGAGGGGGAACCAGAATAACCAAGATGTCGGTCTAAGGATTAAACGTCCAAAGATGTTCCAAAGATGTCTAATACAACAGTAAAAAGTTCTATTTATACTAAACTAGTTACTAGGGTTACAAAACAAATAAATGATGCAGAAATCCACTTCTGGGCCCACTTGGTGTGTGCTTGGGCTAAGCATTGAAGCTTTCACGTGTAGAGGCCTTCTTTGGAGTTAAACGTCAGTTTGTAACTTGTTTCTAGCGTTTAACTCTAGCTTGCAACTTGTTTCTGGCGTTTAACGCTAGAATAGGGTAGAAAGATGGTGTTGAATGCCAGTTTGATTGTTTAAACTCAAGCAAAGTATAAACTATTATATTTTCTGGAAAGCCATGGATGTCTACTTTCCAAAGCAATTAAAAAACGCGCCATTTGGGTTTTTACAGCTCCAAAAATTTAATTTCGAGTGCAGGGAAGTCAAAATCCAACAGCATCAGCAGTCCTCTTTCATCCTCTGAATCACAATTTTGCTTAGGTTCCTCAATTTCAGCCAGAAAATACCTGAAATCACAAAAATACACAAACTCATAGTAAAGTCCAAAAATGTTAATTTTTCTTAAAAATTAATAAAAATATACTAAAAAGTAGCTAAATCATACTAAAAACTATCTAAAAACAATGCCAAAAAGCGTATAAATTATCCGCTCATCACAACACCAAACTTAAATTGGTGCTTGTCCCCAAGCAACTGAAAATTAAACAGGATAAAAAGAAGAGAATATACAATGAATCTCACAATATCAATAAAACTTAGTCCCAATTAGAGGAGAGGGGCTAGTAGCTTTTTGCTTCGGAACAGTTTTGGCATCTCACTTTATCCTTTGAAATTCAGAATGATTGGCATCTTTAGGAACTTAGAATTTCAGATAGTGTTATTGATTCTCCTAGTTCAGGACGTTGGTTCTTGATCACAACTACTTTATGAGTCTTGGCCGTGATCTTAAGCACTTTGTTTTCCAGTATTACCACCGAATACATAAATACCACAGACACATAACTGGGTGAACATTTTCAGATTGTGACTTAGCTTTGCTAAAGTCCCCAATTAGAGGTGTCTAGAGTTCTTAAGCACACTCTTTTTGCTTTAGATCACGACTTTAACCACTCAGTCTCAAGCTTTTCACTTGGACCTTCATGACA
The DNA here is from genome assembly GCF_000817695.3 of Arachis duranensis. Classification (NCBI taxonomy): domain Eukaryota; kingdom Viridiplantae; phylum Streptophyta; class Magnoliopsida; order Fabales; family Fabaceae; genus Arachis; species Arachis duranensis. The sequence continues at coordinate 48,519,077 of NC_029780.3, forward strand.
CAAGCACATGGTTAGGGACAGCTTGATTTAGCCACTTAGGCCTAGATTTTATTTCCTTGGGCCCTCCTATCCATTAATGCTCAAAGCCTTGGATCCTTTTTTACCTTTGCCTTTTGGTTTAAAGGGCTATTGGCTTTTTCTGCTTGCTTTTTCTTTTTATTTATTATTTTTTTCCGCCATATATTTTTTTTCCGCAAGCTTTTTCCATTTCACTGCTTTTTCTTGCTTCAAGAATCAATTTCATGAATTTTCAAATTATCAATAACATTTCTCTTTGTTCATCATTCTTTCAAGAGCCAACAATTTTAACATTCATAAACTTCACTATAAAAAATATGCACTGTTCAAGTATTCATTCAGAAAACAAAAAGTATTGCCACCACATCAAAATAATTAAACTAATTTCAAGATAAAATTTGAAATCCAAGTACTTCTTATTCTTTTATAATTAAGCACATTTTTCATTTAAGAAAGGTGAAGGATTCATGGAATTATTCATAGCTTCAAGACAAAGACACTAGAAACTAATGATCATGTAATAAAGACACCAACATAGACAAACATAAAGCATCAAATTCGAAAAACAGAGAAATAAGAACAAGAAAATCAAAGAACGGGTCCACCTTAGTGATGGCGGCTTGTTCTTCCTCTTGAAGATCCAATGGAACGCCTAAGCTCCTCTATGTCTCTTCCTTGACTTTCTTGCTCCTCCTTCATAGCTCTTTGGTGGACGAAATTGTGATTTATGCTTGAATTGTTGTTCGAAATTAATTCCCCAGTAATGGCTCCAAAAAACTTGGTGCTCAATACCATGTTCTAAATATAACCTCACAACTTTGCTCAACTAACCAGCAAGTGTACTGGGTCGTCCAAGTAATACCTTACGTGAGTAAGGGTCGATCCCACAGAGATTGTTGGTATGAAGCAAGCTATGGTCATCTTGTAAATCTCAGTCAGGCGGATAATAATTGATTATTGGGTTTTCGAAAATATAAAGAGATAATTAATTTATTAATAAAGGATAGAAATACTTATGTAATTTCATTGGTAGGAATTTTAGATAAGTGTATGGAGATGCTGTATTCCTTTTGAATCTCTGCTTTCCTACTGCATCCATCCAATCCTTCTTACTCCTTTCCATGGCAAGTTGTCTGTAGGGCATCACCGTTGTCAATGGCTACATCCCATCCTCTCAGTGAAAAAGGTCCAAATGCTCTGTCACGGCACGGCTAATCATCTGTTGGTTCTCGATCATGTTGGAATAGAATCCCTTGATTCTTTTGCGTTTGTCATCACGCCTAGCAATCGCGAGTTTGAAGCTCGTCACAGTCATTAAATCCCAGAATCCTACTCGGAATACCACATACAAGGTTTAGACTTTCCGGATTCTCATGAATGCCGCCATTAATTCTAGCTTTTACCACGAAGATTCTGATTAAGGAATCCAAGAGATACGTACTCTAGCTTTCGCTTGTAGAACGGAAGTGGTTGCCAGGCACGCGTTCATACAGATGGATGATGATAAGTGTCACGGATCATCACAACCATCAGGTTGAAGTACGAATGGTATCTTAGAACAGGAATAAATAGAATTGAATAGAAAATAATAGTAATTGCATTAAAACTTGAGGTACAGCAAAGCTCCACACCCTTAATCTATGGTGTGTAGAAACTCCACCATTGAAAATACATAAGTGATGAAGGTTCAGGCATGGCCGAGAGTCCAGCCCCCAAGGTCTAAGAACTAAACATTCAAAGATGTCTAATACACTAGTAAAAAGTCCTATTTATAATAAACTAGCTGCTAGGGTTTACAGAAGTAAGTAATTGATGCATAAATACACTTCCGGGGCCCACTTGGTGTATGTTTGGGCTGAGCTTGAACGCCAAGTTGTAACGTGTTTTGGGCGTTCAACTCTGGTTCGTGACGTGTTTCTAGCGTTTGACTCCAGAATGCAGCATGGAACTGGCGTTGAGCGCCAGTTTACGTCGGCAATTCCCGAATAAAGTATGGACTATTATATATTTCTGGAAAGCGCTGGATGTCTACTTTCCAACGCCGTTGAGAGCGAGCCATTTGAAGTTATATAGCTCCAGAAAATCTATTTCGAGTACAAGGAGGTCAGATTCCAACAGCATCAGCAGTCCTTTGTCAGCCTTTTATCAGAGTTTTGCTCAGGTCCCTCAATTTCAGCCAGAAAATACCTGAAATCACAAAAAAAAACGCAAAAATTCATAGTAAAATCCAGAAATGTGAATTTAGCATAAAAACTAATGAAAACATCCCTAAAAGTAGCTAGATCTTACTAAAAACTACTTAAAAACAAGCCAAAAAACGTATAAATTATCTCTCATCACAACACCAAACTTAAATTGTTGCTTGTCCCCAAGCAACTGAAAATCAATTAGGATAAAAAGAAGAGAATATACTATAAATCTCAAAATATCAATGAATATTAATTCTAATTAGATGAGCGGAACTTGTAGCTTTTTGCTTCTGAACAGTTTTGGCATCTCACTTTATCCTTTAAAGTTTAGAATGATTGGCTTCTATAGGAACTTAGAATTTCAGATGGTGTTATTGATTCTCCTAGTTAAATATGTTGATTCTTGAACACAGCTACTTTTATGAGTCTTGGCCATGGCCCTAAGCACTTTGTTTTCCAATATTACCACCGGATACATAAATGCCACAGACACATAACTGGGTGAACCTTTTCAGATTGTGACTCAGTTTTGCTAGAGTCCCCAGTTAGAGGCGTCTAGAGCTCTTAAGCACACTCTTTTGCTTTGGATCACGACTTTAACTACTCAGTCTCAAGCTTTTCACTTGGACCTGCATGCCATAAGCACATGGTTAGGGACAGCTTGAATTAGCCGCTTAGGCCTGGATTTTATTTCCTTGGGCCCTCCTATCCATTGATGCTCAAAGCCTTGGATCCTTTTTACCCTTGCCTTTTTGTTTTAAGGGCTATTGGCTTTTTCTGCTTGCTTTTCGTTTCCTTTCTATTATTTTTTTTGCCACTCTTTTTTTTTCAAGCTTTTGCTTTTTCACTGCTTTTTCTAGCTTCAAGAATCAATCTCATGATTTTTCAGATTGTCAATAACATTTCTCTTTGTTCATCATTCTTTCAAGAGCCAACAATTTTAACATTCATACACAACAAGATCAAAAATATGCACTGTTCAAGCATTCATCCAGAAAACAAAAAGTATTGTCACCACATCAATATAATTAAACTAAATTCAAGGATGAATTCGAAGCTCATGTACTTCTTGTTCTTTTGATTTAAAAACATTTTTCATTTAAGAGAGGTGAAGGATTCATGGAATTATTCATAGCCTTAGGACATAGTTACTAAATACTAATGATCATGTAATAAAGACACAAACATAGATAAACATATAACATAAAAAAACGAAAAGTAGAAAAAAATTTAAGAACAAGGAATGAGTCCACCTTAGTGAGGGTGGCGCCTTCTTGAAGGACCATTGATGTCCTTGAGCTCTTCTATGTCTCTTCCTTGTCTTTGTTGCTCCTCCCTAGTGATTTTGGTGCTCCTAATAATTATGTGGAGGAAAATGTATCCCCTGAGGTATCTCAGGGTTTTCTTGATGTGGGAATTCCTCATGTTTTCTTGATGTGCAGTCAAATGCTCTTCTACTGAGCTATGGACCCTTGAGATGAATCTCTCCATCTCCCATGACTTGGAGGTGGAAGCTTTTTGTCTTCCCTTTTCTCTTTTTTTTCTTTTTTTTTTTGAGGTTTCTCTGAATTGTTGATTTTTAGTTTCTCTTGACTTCCTCTTCAGAGTCCTTTCAGGTTCAGGATCTGCTTCAATAAGAATGTTCTTGTCCTTGCTCCTTCTCATATGAAAAAGAATGGAATAGAAAATAATAATAGGGATCCTCTTTATCCAAATATAGAGGTTCCTTTATGTGAGTAGAAAAGAAGAAGAATAGGAAGGAGAAGAGGAAAATTTGAACTCAGAGAGAGGGGGGTTCGAATTTTAGGATGAAGAGAAGTGTTAGTAAATAAATAAAATAAATAGAAGGAGGTGAGAGGGATAGAAATTCGAAAAATAAATTTTGAAAAAGGGATAGTAATTTTCGAAAATTAAAATGAAATAAAATTAAAATTAAAATTTGAAATAATTAGTTGATTAGAAGAATTTTGAAAAAGAGGAAGGTAATTTTCGTTTTGAATAAAAACATTAATTGATGATGTGATTTTCAAAAATATGATATAAAAATAAGAAAAATATTTTGAAAATATTTTGAAAAAGATTTTTGACATTTTCGAAAATAATAAAAAATGGAAAAGATATGATTTTTGAAAAAGATTTTAAAAAGATAAGAATTTTTAAGAGATAAGATATTTTTTATTTTTGAAATTTTTTTTATGAGAGAGAAAAACACTAAAAATACTTAATGCATGAAAATTTTGGATCAAAACACATGATGCATGCAAGAACACTATGAATGTCAAGATGAACACCAAGAACACTTTGAAGATCATGATGAACATCAAGAACATATTTTTGAAAAATTTTCAATGTAAAGAAAACATGCAAGACACCAAACTTAGAAATCTTTAATGCTTGGACAATATGAATGCAAGAATGCACATGAAAAACAACACAAGACACAAAACAAGAAAACATCAAGATCAAACAAGAAGACTTACCAAGAACAACTTGAAGATCATGAAGAACACTATGAATGCATGAATTTTCGAAAAATGCATAATAATTTTTAAAACATGTAATTGACACCAAACTTAAAAATTGACTCAAGACTCAACCAAGAAACACAAAATATTTTTGGTTTTTACGATTTTATGATTTTTTTTGTATTTTTATAGGAAAAATAAAATAAGAAATTCTAAATTTTTAATGAGAATTCCAGTTTTCATCAAATGTCAGTCTAAAGCTTCAGTCCAGGAATTAGACATGGCTTAGTAACAGCTAGCTTGCTCTTGTGATGATGGGTTGAAGCCTCGGTCCAAAAGATTAGACATGGCTTTACAGCCGGCCGGATTTCAACATATCATCATGAAACTCTAGAATTCATTCTTAAAAATTCTGAAGAACAGGATAAAATTTTTATTATTATTTTCGAAAATTTAATAATAAAAAAAAAGCTTAAAATTAAAATAAAATTACCTAATCTGAGCAACAAGATGAACCCTCAGTTGTCCATACTCGAACAATCTCCGGCAACGGCGCCAAAAACTTGGTGGACGAAATTGTGATTTATGCTTGAATTGTTGTTTGAAATTAATTCCCCAGTAATGGCTCCAAAAAAACTTGGTGCTCAATACCATGGTCTAAATATAACCTCACAACTTCGCTCAACTAATCAGCAAGTGTACTGGGTCGTCCAAGTAATACCTTACGTGAGTAAGGGTCGATCCCACAGAGATTGTTGGTATGAAGCAAGCTATGGTCATCTTGTAAATCTCAGTCAGGCGGATAATAATTGATTATTGGGTTTTCAAAAATATAAAGAGATAATTAATTTATTAATAAAGGATAGAAATACTTATGTAATTTCATTGGTAGGAATTTCAGATAAGTGTATGGAGATGCTGTATTCCTTTTGAATCTCTGCTTTCCTACTGCATCCATCCAATCCTTCTTACTCCTTTCCATGGCAAGCTGTATGTAGGGCATCACCGTTGTCAATGGCTACATCCCATCCTCTCAGTGAAAAAGGTCCAAATGCTCTGTCATGGCACGGCTAATCATCTGTTGGTTCTCGATCATGTTGGAATAGAATCCCTTGATTCTTTTGCATTTCTCATCACGCCCAGCAATCGCGAGTTTGAAGCTCGTCACAGTCATTCAATCCCAGAATCCTACTTGGAATACCACAGACAAGGTTTAGACTTTCCGGATTCTCATGAATGCCGCCATCAATTCTAGCTTATACCACGAAGATTCTGATTAAGGAATCCAAGAGATACGCACTCTAGCTTTTGCTTGTAGAACGGAAGTGGTTGTCAGGCACGCGTTCATACAGATGGATGATGATGAGTGTCACAGATCATCACATCCATCAGGTTGAAGTACGAATGCTATCTTAAAACAGGAATAAATCGAATTGAATAGAAAATAATAGTAATTGCATTAAAACTTGAGGTACAGCAAAGCTCCACACCCTTAATCTATGGTGTGTAGAAACTCCACCGTTGAAAATACATAAGTGATGAAGGTTCAGGCATGGCCGAGAGGCCAGCCCCCAAGGTCTAAGAACTAAACATTCAAAGATGTCTAATACACTAGTAAAAAGTCCTATTTATAATAAACTAGCTGCTAGGGTTTACAAAAGTAAGTAATTGATGCATAAATCCACTTCCGGGGCCCACTTGGTGTATGTTTGGGCTGAGCTTGAATGTTGCACGAGCTGAGGCTTATCTTGGAGTTGAACGCCAAGTTGTAACGTGTTTTGGGCGTTCAACTCTGGTTCGTGATGTGTTTCTAGCGTTTGACTCTAGAATGCAGCATGGAACTGGCGTTGAGTGCCAGTTTACGTCGTCAATTCCCGAATACAGTATGGACTATTATATATTTCTGGAAAGCTCTGGATGTCTACTTTCCAACATCATTGAAAGCGCACCATTTGGAGTTCTGTAGCTCCAGAAAATCTATTTCGAGTGCAAGGAGGTCAGATTCCAACAGCATCAGCAGTCCTTTGTCAGCCTTTTATCAGAGTTTTGCTCAGGTCCCTCAATTTCAGCCAGAAAATACCTGAAATCACAAAAAACAAAACACACAAACTCATAGTAAAGTCCAGAAATGTGAATTTAGCATAAAAACTAATGAAAACATCCCTAAAAGTAGCTTGAACCTATTAAAAACTACCTAAAAACAATGCCAAAAAGTGTATAAATTATCCGCTCATCACTCTTTGATCTTCTCTAATCTCATGGAGAATGATGGAGTGCTCTTAGTGCTCCACCCTTAGTTGGTTCATATTGTAACTCAAGCCTTCCAAAGAGGTGTTGAGTTGCTCCCAATAGTTGTGTGGAGGAAAATGCATCCCTTGAGGCATCTCAGGGATTTCATGAGGAATTTCCTCATGCTCTTGGTGAGGTCCATGAGTGGACTCTCTTGTTTGCTCCATCCTTTTCTTAGTGATGGACTTGTCCTCTTCAATGAGGATGTCTCCTTCTATGTCAATCCCAGCCAAATTGCATAGGTGACAAATGAGATGAGGAAAGGTTAACCTTGCCAAAGTGGAGGACTTGTCAGCCACCTTGTAAAGTTCTAGAGGTATGATCTCATGAACTTCCACTTCCCCCCCAATCATGATACTATGGATCATGATGGTCCGATCCACAGTCACTTCAGATCGGTTGCTAGTAGGAATGATAGAGCGTTGGATGAACTCCAACTATCCTCTAGCCACATGCTTAAGGTCCAGTCTTTTCAATTGAACCAGATTGCCTCTTGAGTCTCTTGGTAGAACCTTTGATCAAAGTTGACCTTCTAGTGTAGGGGCGTGCATTTTCTTGCATTATTGGCAAGTGGAATGCCAACCTTACATTTTTCGGACTAAAATCTAAGTAATTCCCCCGAACCATTGTAAGCCAATTCTTTGGGTTCAGGTTCTGATAAACCCCATTTGTAGGGTTTATCTTGTGCTTGATTTAAGGGATTTTATGACCTTTTACCCACATTTATTCAATGAAATAGCATGGTTTTATAACTTCTCCCTTAATTGTGCTTAAGAGTGAAAACATGCTTTTTAAGGTCTTAAAATAAATAAATTTAATTCTCCTTGATTCCATTAGATGCCTTGATATGTTTGTTAAGTGATTTAAGGTTTAGGAGGCAAAGACTGGATCAAGGGAATGAAGAAAGAAGCATGAAAAGTTGGAGAACTCATGAAGAAATGAAAGAACCGGAAAGCTGTCAAGCCGACCTCTTCGCACTTAAACGACCATAACTTGAGCTATAGAGGTCCAAAAAATGTGGTTCTAGTTGGGTTAGAAAGCTAACATCCGGGGCTTCGAAACGATATAAGATTTGCCATAGTTCCTACACGTATGGTGGCGCGCACGCGCATAGTACGCACACGCGCCGTTGCTGCCACCTGGTTCACTTAATGCAACACGTGGTCAGCGATTTTAGAAGCCTTGTGGGCCCAATCCAACTCATTTCTGATGCTATTTAAGCCAAGGATTGAAGGGGGAATGAACAGACTTTCATACTTTACATGTTAGTTACCATTAGTCATAGATTAGTTTTAGAAGTAGTTTCTAGAGAGAGAAGCTCTCACTTCTCTCTAGGATTAGGATTAGGATTAGGTTTAGTTCTTAGATCTAGATTTTAATTCATCTTCTTCTACTTCTATCTTCTCAATTCCTTGTTGTTACATTCGTTCTTCTTCCATTCTTTTATTGTAATTTCCTTTATGTTGTTCTTATATTTTGTTGTAGATCTACTATTGTTCCTTCCATTTTCTTTCAATTCAATAAGAGGTAATTCATAATAATTGTTCTTCTTT
>NC_029780.3:48529462-48547283 GCF_000817695.3 Arachis duranensis
GATCCCGGATTACAAGAAGAGGATCAACTTTGGGAGCCCCAAGCTTGTGAAGAACTCCATCAACACTTGGCTCAATCCATAAGAAATCTTGGGGCACAATGGAGAACCAAGCATTGGTGGGAGTTCCAAGATGAATACAAGCATAAGCCACCTTTGAGAGGAGCTCCCCATAAGTCCAACTTAAGGACAATAAACAAAAGTGCTAGGTGGGAGACACCCCACCATGGTAAAATCCTTTCATTTTCTCTTTTGCACATATTGGTAGAATTAGTTTAATTTCTTGTTTTGATTGTTTTAATGAGTCTAATTGGTAGTTTAGTATGTTAAATAAGGTTTTATGGTATTTTGGTAGCTGTTTGGAGGTTTGGAATGCTTGGATTGGTGCAAAAACACAGCAAAAATTTTTGAAAAACAGAGCACCATCCACGCGTACACGCACTGTACGCGTATGCGTGCATCAAGCGTTTTCGACCATCCACGCGAGCGCGCCATGCGTGCGTACGCGTGGATTGAGAAGTTCCACATTCCATACATTTTCCAGAGAGTTATGCCTACGCCACGCCAACGTTGTGCCTTTGGCACAACCCCACTCGCGCGCATGCGCATATGACGCGTACGCGCCACTCTCGAAATATACCATCCGCGCGCGCGGCATGCGTGCGTACACGTGGATGTCCTTTCTTCCATCCATTTCTCTTCTTCTCCTCTTTCCATTTCTTTCCTTCTCCTTTCTTCTTCATTTCTTCTACCCCTCATCCAACACTTCCAAACACCATGGATAACCATTTATTTTAGTTAGTTAATTAATTAGTTAGTTAGTTTGTTAGATAGCTTTAGTTTAGTTTTCATTTTATTTTCTCCATTTTCATTATAAGTGTTGGTTTATTGATCTTGTTTACTACACATTGTTGCCTCTTATTGCCTAAATGCTATTTTAGCATGAATGTTTTTCAATAATCTTTGTTGGATTCTATTATTGAGGTTATATTTTGCTACTTGGTTTTGAGTTTTTCATGCTTCACTTTTAAGAATACCAAGTGATGAGAATTGCCTTCGAGCTTGTAACTCTTTTTGAATTGCATGATTTGGCCACCATGTGATTTGAGCCTTATTCTGTGATTAGGCAACCTCTTGATGATGGATGATGTTATGCATTTACCTTAATGCATTGTGTTTCATGTTCATATGCATCCATATGTTTTAGCTTGAATGCTTCCATGCTTCTTTAATGCTTGTTTTACCTTACAAGTTTACTTAAAGCATCTCAACCACACTAGGATAAGTGAAGTGCATGCTTCTTTTGTGACATAACTTTTATGCTAATGTGTGTTCTAAACCACGCAATTTAGAATTCACACACCTAATATTTCTTAATGTCACACTAATTCACTCACTCATTTCTAGTGATTTACCTCATTCCAACAATGTATGCTTCCTTGCTTTTATATCTTCTCCTCTTATGGTGTTATATTTTTGTCTTTCATGACGAATGCACCACAAGCAATAACGGAAGCAAGACTAAGAACACGTAGCAATCCGGAGAGTCGTCGTACCCCCTTGCTCATCTTTGAGTGCACCGAGGACGGTGCAAACTTTTAAGTGTGGGGAGGTCGTCCGACCGGTCGGCGATTTTGGGTGACAAATTTCTAATCTCAACATTTTTGCATTTCATTTTAGGTTTTTAGGATTTTTGTTGCATTTTCTTATTTTTTGCATATATATACACAATAAGCTTAGTCAAAATAATGAATTTTTCAAGGATTTCTATCTATAGGGCATCTCAATTGATTTGAGTGAAAACTTTTTCATAGAACTTGCTTGAATTATATATCTTGTGGATCATGTTTTTTGAGCTAAGAACACAAGCAAGTGAGTGTTGAGCCTAATGGTGTGGTTACATCTTATAACCACTTATTTTTCCTTCTTGTGTGCATTATTCTCTTTCTATAATTGTAATCTTTGATTTGTTTGATTCTTTATGTCCATTATTTTGTGTATTCATACATTTATATGATTGAAGCCATCATTTCATTAGCTCACTTACCCAAATGGCCTTACCTTTTATCTTCCTTTGTTAGCCAATTTTGAGCCTACGATTAACCCACTTGGTTCTTTAATAAATGTATCCATAGGTGCTATATTGGATTTGAATCAGATTTCGGATCAATCTATATTGATTAACTGCCTCCATTATGTTGTTGCTAGCAAATACCACTATTTTTGGTTTTGGATCTTCCAAATCATTCCCGCAAGAGGTCCGGACCCATTTTTTTATGAGCCTTCGATAAAAAGATTCATTCTCTTCATAAAAAAGAGGAGGTAGAAACAATAAAGATTTATTTTTCGACGCCGGTTGTGGGCGAGAAGGGATTCGAACCCCCGACACCGTGGTTCGTAGCCACGTGCTCTAATCCTCTGAGCTACAGGCCCCATCCCGTCTCCACTGGATCTGTTAGCACATTACAAGCCTTAAAGCGAAAAACAATAAATGTCCTTATTTGGATCTTTGATTAGCTTAGGCTAGTGTGTGTGAGTATCATTCAAGTGTGGGAATCTTGGGACATTGGGTGAATAAAATGGTAGTTTTGTATTTTTATTGAAAATATTGGGAATTGGGTACATGCTCATGTATTGATCAAATGTATAGACCTTATGCATTGATGCTCTTGTATATAGAAAGAAAAAAATGAGAAAAAAAGAAAAAAAGAAAAGAAAAAGAAAAATAATATGGAAAAAAAAAGAAAAAATAGAAAAAGAAAGAAAAAGAAGAAAAAGAAAGAAATAAAAAGGGGACAAAATGCCCCAAAGCAAAGTATAGCTCAATAAAATCAATGCATAAGTGTTGTGAAATGAAAAGAAAATGCATGAGTATGTGGAAAAGTGAAGAATGGGTAGCTAGGTTAGAGTTTAATTGTATAGGATGTCATAGGCTAGGTGGGAAGTCTAAGCTTATCAAAGATTCAAATCTCAAGCTCACTTAACCAAATATTCTTCCTTGACCCTAACCCCATTACAACCTAAGGAAAATACCTCATGATAGATGTATGCATGAATGAGATATATGTTGATTGTTAGAAGAATAACAAATCTTGGAAAGCATGATTAGAGGAGAATTGAGTGAATCAACCCTAAACACTTGAGCGAATAGAGTGCAAACACTTCCGGTGAGGGTTCGATGCTCAATTACATGTTTCCACCTATGATCATCTCTTCGCATGCAAGTTTGTAAAAATATTTAATAACTCAATTCAATTTTGGATTAGACTTGCTAGTCTTTAGCCCTTGTGCATATCTGCTTCTTGGGAATTGATTTATTTTGACCAAGCAATTGCATTCATTTAGATAGTTGCATATAGGTAGATTGCATTTAGTTAGTTCCATTGAATAAATGCCATACCATTACTTCATTCTTGGCTTAAGCATGAGGACATGCTTGGTTTAAGTGTGGGGAGGTTGATAAACCCCATTTGTAGGGTTTATCTTGTGCTTGATTTAAGGGATTTTATGACCTTTTACCCACATTTATTCAATGAAATAGCATGGTTTTATAAATTCTCCCTTAATTGTGCTTAAGAGTGAAAACATGCTTCTTAAGGTCTTAAAATAAATAAATTTAATTCTCCTTGATTCCATTAGATGCCTTGATATGTTTGTTAAGTGATTTAAGGTTTAGGAGGCAAAGACTGGATCAAGGGAATGAAGAAAGAAGCATGAAAAGTTGGAGAACTCATGAAGAAATGAAAGAACCGGAAACTGTCGGCTTGACCTCTTCGCACTTAAACGACCATAACTTGAGCTATAGAGGTCCAAATGATGCGGTTCTAGTTGGGAGTTGGCTAGGACTTGTGGCTCAAGTCAATTCATCCACTTGACTTTCCTTTATTTAGTAAGGGTTAACTAAGTGGTAGCAATAAACAATTCTCATCACAATTGAGAATGATAACTAGGATAGGACTTCTAGTTTTCATACCTTGCCAAGAGCCTTTTATAGTTGTTAGTTTATTTTCATTGCCATTTAATTTTCATGCTTCTTATCCAAAACCCCAAAACACATTTCTAACCAATAGCAAGACACTTTATTGTAATTCCTAGGGAGAACGACCCGAGGTTTAAATACTTCGGTTTATAGATTTTAGGGGTTTGAACTTGTGACAAAACAAATTTTTGTATGAAAGGATTTTTGATTGGTTTAGAAACTATACTTGCAACGAGACTTCAATAGTGAAATTCTATACCATCAAAAATCCAATCATCAGGTTCATACTTTGATCATGGTTCCTAGTGATCCATGCATTGGCATAGAACTCTTGAACCATTAAGATTCTGACTTGTTGAATGGGGTTGGTAAGAACTTCCCAACCTCTTCTTCGGATCTCATGTCGGATCTCTGGATACTCATTTTTCTTGAGCATGAAAGGGACTTCAAGGATCACTTTCTTCTTGGCCACAACTTCATAGAAGTGGTCTTAATGAACCTCTGAGATGAATCTCTCCATCTTCCATGACTCGGAGGTGGAAGCTTTTGTCTTTCCTTTCCTCTTTCTAGAGGTTTCTCCAGCCTTAGGTGCCATAAATGGTTATGGAAAAACAAAAAGCAATACTTTTACCACACCAAACTTAAAAGGTTTGCTCGTTTCTCGAGCAAAAGAAGAAAGAAAGAAGGGGGAAAAGAAGAAAATGGAGGAGATAGAGGGAAAACCGAATGGAATTGGGTAGGTTTGGGAGGGAAAAGTGTTTGAATTTGAAAGTGAGGTTGGTGGGGTTTTTGGGGAAGAGATATGGAGGTGATTGGTGAAGAAAATATAGGGAAGAGGATAGAATTTGATTGGTGAGTAGGTTTTGGGTAGAGTGTTTATAGAGATGTGTAAGGGAGAGAGAGAGATGTGGGGTAGGTGGGGATCCTGTGGGGTCCACAGATCCTGAGGGGTCAAGGATTTGTCATCCCTGCTCCAATTAGGCGTGTAAACACCCTTAGTGTGCAATCCTGGCATTTAACACCAGACTGATGCTTGTTTCTGGCGTTAAATGCCAGCTTTTATTCCTTTCCTGGCGTTAAACACCAAGCTGCAACCTGTTTCTGGCGTTTAACGCTAGTCTGGTACTTCTTTCTGGCGATTAATGCCCAGAATAGTGCCAGACTGGGCGTCAAACGCCCATGCTGCTACCCTTACTAGCATTTAAATGCCAGTAAATTTCTCCTCCAGGGTGTGCTATTTTTAATGCTATTTTTTACTTTTCTTTAATTTTTGCAGTTGTTTTTGTGACTCCACATGATCATCAACCTAAAAAAAGAAAATAAGCACTTCTTTAATGTCAATAGCTTGACAGTGAGCTCTCATGGAGCTTCATAGGTGTTCAAAGCATTGTTGGGACCTCCCAACACCAAACTTAGAGTTTGAATGTGGGGGTTCAACACCAAACTTAGAGTTTGGTTGTGGCCTCCCAACACCAAACTTAGAGTTTGACTGTGGAGACTTTGTTTGACTCTGCATTGAGAAAAGCTTTTCTTGCTTCCTCTCCATGGTTACAGAGGGAGATCCTTGAGTTTTAAACACAAGGTAGTCTTCCTTCAATTGAAGAATCAACTCTCCTCTGTCCACATCAATCACAGCTTTTGTTGTGGCTAGGAAGGGTCGTCTAAGGATGATGGATTCATCCTCATCCTTCCCATTGTCTAGGATTATGAAATTAGCAGGGATGTAAAGGCCTTTGACTTTTACTAGCACGTCTTCTACCTGTCCATAAGCCTTTTTCATGGATTTGTTTACCATCTCTAATGAAAATTTGGCAGCCTGTACCTCAAAGATTCCCAGTTTCTCCATTACAGAGAGTGGCATTAAATTTATGCTTGACCCCAGGTCACACAGAGCTTTCTCAAAGGTCATGGTGCCTATGGTACAGGGAATTAAGAATTTACCAGGATCCTGTTTCTTTTGAGGTAATGTCTGCCTAACCAAGTCATTCAGTTCATTGGTGAGCAAGGGGTGTTCATCCACCCAAGTCTCATTACCAAATAACTTGGCATTCAACTTCATGATTGCTCCAAGGTACTTAGCAACTTGCTCTTCAGTAATATCTTTATCCTCTTCAGAGGAGGAATACTCATTAGAGCTCATGAATGGCAGAAGTAGGTTCAATGGAATCTCTATGGTCTCTAGATGAGCCTCAGATTCCTTAGGTTCATCAAATGGGCACTCCTTTTTCTCTAGAGGACGTCCCATGAGGTCATCCTCACTGGGCTTCACGTCTTCCTCCTCTTCACTAGGTTCGGCCACACCAAGTAAGGTTATGGCCTTGCACTTTCTTTTTGGATTCTCTTCTGTATTACTTTGGAGAGTACTAGGAGGAGTTTTAGTGACTCTTTTACTCAGCTGCCCCACTTGTGCCTCCACATTTCTAATGGAGGACCTTGTTTCATTCATGAAACTTAGAGTGGCCTTAGATAGATCAAAGACTATATTTGCTAAGCTAGAGGGGCTCTGCTCAGAATTCTTTGTCTGTTGCTGAGAGGATGATGGAAAATGCTTGCTATTGCTTAACCTGTTTCTTCCACCATTATTAAAGCCTTGTTGAGGCTTTTGTTGATCCTTCCATGAGAAATTTGGATGATTTCTCCATGAGGGATTATAGGTGTTTCCATAGGCTTCACCCATGTAATTCCCCTCTGCCATTGCAGGGTTCTCAAGATCGTAAGCTTCTTCTTCAGAAGATGCTTCTTTAGTACTGTTGGATGCATTTTGCAATCCATTCAGACTCTGAGAAATCAAATTGACTTATTGAGTCAACATTTTATTTTGAGCAGATATGGCATTCAGAGCATCAATTTCAAGAACTTCCTTCCTCTGAGGCGTCCCATTACTCATAGGATTCCTTTCAGAGGTGTACATGAACTGGTTATTTGCAACCATTTCAATGAGTTCCTGAGCTTCTGTAGGCATTTTATTTAGGTGAATAGATCCACCTGCAGAATGGTCCAATGACATCTTAGATAATTCAGATAGACCATCGTAGAATATATCCAGGATGGTGCATTTTGAAAGCATGTCAGAAGGACACTTTTTGGTCAGTTGCTTGTATCTTTCCCAAGCTTCATAGAGGGATTCACCTTCTTTCCGCCTGAAGGTTTGAACATCCACTCTAAGCTTGCTCAACTTTTAAGGAGGAAAGAATTTGGCTAAGAAAGTCGTGACCAGCTTATCCCAAGATTTCAAGCTATCTTTAGTTTGAGAGTCTAACCATATTCTAGCTCTGTCTCTTATAGCAAAAGGGAAAAGCATAAGCTTATAGTCCTTAGGATCAACTCCATTGGTCTTAACAGTGTCACAGATCTACAAGAATTCAGTTAAGAACTGAAAAGGATCTTCTGATGGAAGTCCATGAAACTTGCAATTCTGTTGCATCAGAGAAACTAATTGAGGCTTTAGCTTAAAGTTGTTTGCTCCAATGGCAGGGATTGAGATGCTTCTTCCATGAAAGTTGGAATTTGGTGCAGTAAAGTCAGCAAGCATCTTCCTTGCATTGTTGTTGGGTTCGGCCATTACTTCTTTTTTGAGATTCTCTGTAAGATTTTCTCTGGATTGTTGTACTTTAGTTTCTCTTAGCTTCTTCTTCAGAGTCCTTTCAGGTTCAGGATATGCTTCAACAAGAATGTTCTTGTCCTTGCTCCTACTCATATGAAAAAGAAGAGAACAGAAAAGAAGAGAAATCCTATATGTCATAGTATAGAGATTCCTTTATATGAGTAGAAGAGAAGAAGAATAGAAGAGGAAAAATTCGAACATAGAGAGAAAAAAGAAGGTTCGAATTATGAGTAGAAGAGAAGTGTTAATAGATAAATAAATAGAAAGAGAAGATGAGTGGGAGAGAATTTCGAAAATTATTTTTGAAAAATGGTTAGTGATTTTCAAAAATTAAGAGAAGAAATAAAATTAATTAAAATTTGAAACAATTAGTTAATTAAAAAGAATTTTGAAAAAGGGTGAGGAATTTTCGAAAGTTAGAGAGAGAAAAGTAGTTATGTGGTTTTGAAAAAGATAATTTTAAAATCAAACAAAAATTTAAGTAGTTAATTAAAAAAGATTTGAAAATCAATTTTGAAATGATAAGAAGTTAGAAAAGATATTTTAAGATTAAAGTTGAAAAAGATGTGATTGAAAAAGATTTGATTGTGAAAGATATGATTTGGAAAAGATATGATTAAAAAGATATGATTGAAATTTATTTTGAAAAAGATTTGAAAAATAAATTTTAAAAAGATTTGATTTTGAAAATTAAATTTGATGACTTGACTAACAAGAAACTAAAAGATATGATTCTAAAATTTAAAGTTTCAATCTTTTTTAACAAGAAAGTAACAAACGTGAAATTTTTTAATCAAAACATTAATTACTAGTATTAATTTCAAAAATAAAAGATAAAATTAAGAAAAAGATTTTTGAAAATTAATTTTAAAGAATTTTCGAAAATAATAAAAGGAAAAAGAAAAGATTTGATTTTGAAAACGATTTGAAAAGATAAATTTTGAAATTGAAATCTTGACTTGACTAACAAGAAACAACTTATTTTAAAAAAGTTTTACTAAGTCAACCCAAAGATTTCGAAATTTATGAGAGAAATAAGGGAAAGATATATTTTTTATTTTTTTTTTTAATTTAATGAGGAAAGAGAAAAATCACAAAATGACTCAACACATAAAAATTTTGGATTAAAACAAATTATGCATGCAAGAACACTATGAATGTCAAGATGAATACCAAGAACACTTTGAAGATCATGATGAACATCAAGAACTTATTTTTGAAAAATTTTCAAGAAAAGAAAAACATGCAAGACACCAAACTTAGAGATTTTTCATGTTTAGACACTATGAATGCAAAAATGCATATGAAAAACAACAAAAGACACAAAGCAAGAAAATATGAAGATCAAACAAGAAGACTTACCAAAAACAACTTGAAGATCATGAAGAACACCATGCATGAGTTTTCGAAAATTTTAGGAAAATAAAAGCATACAATTGACACCAAACTTAAAATTTGACACTAAACTCAAACAAGAAACACAAAATTTTTGGTTTTTATGATTTTATTAATTTTTTTGGATTTTTTGAAAATATCGTTTTGGAAAAACGAAAAAGAAGAAAAATTTTTGAAAGATTTTTAAAAACTTTTTGAAAATAAAAAAATGGCTAAAACAAGAAGAAAATTACCTAATCTGAGCAACAAGATGAACCGTCAGTTGTCCAAACACGAACAATCCCCGGCAACGGCGCCAAAAATTTGGTGCACGAAATTGTGATCTCAATTGCGCCAGCAACTTGGTACGCACAATTGTAATATCAACTCTTTTTCACAACATCGCACAACTAACCAGCAAGTGCACTGGGTCGTCCAAGTAATAAACCTTACGTGAGTAAGGGTCGATCCCACAGAGATTGTCGGCTTGAAGCAAGCTATGGTCATCTTGTAAATCTCAGTCAGGCGGATTCAAATGGTTATGGAGTTTTGACAATTAAAATATAAATAAACATAACATAAAGATAGAGATACTTATGTAATTCATTGGTGAAAATTTCAGATAAGCGTATGGAGATGCGTTGTTCCTTCTGAATCTCTGCTTTCCTATTGCCTTCATCCAATCCTTCATACTCCTTTCTATGGCAAGCTGTATGTTGGGTGTCACCGTTGTCAGTGGCTACTTCCCGTCCTCTCAGTGAAAATGGTCCTCTATGGTTTCTGTATGGCTAATCAACTGTCGGATTTCTCGTCTCGGATGAAAAATACCATGCACATATATCGTATGGCTAATCAGCTGTTGGTTCTCGATCGTGTAGGAATAGGATTTACTATCCTTTTGCGTCTGTCACCATGCCCT
This sequence comes from Arachis duranensis, assembly GCF_000817695.3. Taxonomy (NCBI): domain Eukaryota; kingdom Viridiplantae; phylum Streptophyta; class Magnoliopsida; order Fabales; family Fabaceae; genus Arachis; species Arachis duranensis. The sequence goes on from NC_029780.3 coordinate 48,539,336, forward strand.
ACAGTCGCGAGTTTGAAGCTCGTCACAGTCATCCCATTCCAGATCCTACTCGGAATACCACAAACAAGGTTTAGACTTTTCAGATCTCAGGAATGCTGCCAATGGATTCTAGCCTACACCACGAAGATTCTAATCTCAGATTCAGATGCCCCATTGTCAGAGGGGAGTCTATGTGAATCGTTGATTAGAAACCCAAGAGATATACATTCAAGCTTGTTTTCATGTAGAACGAAAGTGGTTGTCAATCACGCGTTCATAAGTGAGAATGGTGATGAGTGTCACATAATCATCACATTCATCATGTTCTTGTGTGCGAATGAATATCTTAGAATAAGAATAAGCATAAATTGAATAGAAGAACAATAGTACTTTGCATTAATACTCGAGGAACAGCAGAGCTCCACACCTTAATCTATGGTGTGCATAAACTCCACCGTTGAAAATAGATAAGTGATAATGGTGTTCATTGGCTTTGGCCCCAGAGCGGGAACCAGAATAACCAAGATGTCGGAATAGGGCAGAAAGCTGGCGTTGAACGCCAGTTTGCATCATCTAAACTCGAAAAAAGTATGGACTATTATATATTGCTGGAAAGCCCTGGATTTATACTTTTCAACGCAATTGAGAGTGCACCAGTTGGGTTTCTGTAGCTCCAAAAATTCCATTTCGAGTGCAGGGAGGTCAGAATCCAACAGCATCAGCAGTCCTCTTTTAGCCTCTGAATCAGATTTTTGCACAAGTCCCTCAATTTCAGCCAGAGAATACCTGAAATCACAGAAAAACACACAAACTCATAGTGAAGTCCAGAAATGTGAATTTTGCTTAAAAACTAATAAAAATATACTAAAAAGTAGCTAAATCATACTAAAAACTATCTAAAAACAATGCCAAAAATCGTATAAATTATCCGCTCATCAAAACAGAAAGAGCAAACTCACGAGTTGACCAAAATGGGCCTCCAGTGCTGGAACATGTTTTTGAATAGGACACTCCAATTGGGTCGATTTTCGCTTCCCTCAGAGCTGAGCCCATTCCTCCAAATCTAGATGAGACTCTAGAACATTCCCCCACTACACCTAACGTCGAAGACATGGGGGACATGAGCTCTGAGATGACCCAGACGAGGAAGTCATCGTCCCTTCTAAAACTAGCACCGAGGAAACAGTGCCTATCTCCGATCTACTGCCAACCGTAACTGAAGCCCCCCTTGGCCATGGACACCGTGTGAAAATGCCCTCCATCAAGTTGCGCGACTTTGTCACCACTGCCACTGTCCAAAAGAGCCCCTCCGACCAGAATTTGACTTCATCAACTTCCTCAGGTGTGTCCTATCCGATATAAAACTTTGTGAATTACAATAATTTCTCTGACCAACACCGCATTTTCCTTGCTTCATTACAAGCCGAGCAAGAGCCTTGGTCCTTCTTCCAAGCTGTCACAGATTTGCGATGGTGAGATGCCATGTCCAAAGAAATTCAAGCACTGGAAGTTAACAACACGTGGAAGCTCACACCTCTTCCTCCAAGAAAGAAAGCTCTTGGCTATAAGTGGATTTATCGAATTAAATACAATTTTGATGGGTCATCCGAATTATTTAAAGCACGGTTTGTCATCCTAGACAATCATCAAGTGGAAGTACTGGATTACAATGAAACGTTCTCTCTGGTAGCAAAGCTGGTGACCATTCGAACAACTCTTGCCATTGCAGTAGCCCGAGATTGGGAACTTCACCAAATGGATGTCCATAACGCCTTTATGCATGGTGACCTTGATGATGATGTGTACATGAAGCTCCCACCTGGGTTACAAGTGTCTCAGGCAAGCTTAGTGTGTAAACTTCAAAAATCCCTCTATAGCTTGTGACAAGTTCTGCGCTATTTGTTTGCAAAATTATCCTCTCCTCTTACTCAATTTGGTTTCCAGCAGTCACAGAAAGACCATTCCTTGTTTAGTCTCAGTAAAAATGATGTCCACTTTGTTGTTTTGGTGTATGTTGATGACCTTGTGGTTGCAGGAAATAATGGTGATGCAATTAACAAATTCAAACAGTACTTGCACAATTGCTTTCACATGAAAGACTTAGGGCACCTGAAATATTTTCTAGGGGTTAAAGTTGCTCGATCTTCTAGTGGAATTTTTATGTGCCAGTGGAAATATGCCTTGGACATCATCACTAAAGCAGGTTTGCTGGCTGCTAAGCCTGCAGCTACTCTGTGTGAGGGAAATCACTGGTTGGCATCCGCTACTGGCCCTCTTCTCTCTGATCCCAGTATGTATAACCGCCTCATTGGAAGACTCATATATTTGTGCTTCACTAAGCCTGACCTCACCTATAATTTTCATGTTTTGTCCGAGTTTCTGCAGAACCCATGTACTAAACATTGGCACGCCACTTTACGGGCTGTTCGGTATATGAAGGGGCTTCTAGGGTAGGGCATCCTTCTAGCTAGAGACAATGATTTTCAACTCTATGACTGGTGTGATTTTGATAGAGTTGGCTATCCGCTAACACGCCGGTCTCTTACAGGATGGTTCATCAAATTCGGTACTGCCCCTATCTCATGGAAAACTTAAAAGAAACAAACGGTCTCTGTCTCTTCTGCTGAAGCTGAGTATCGCTCAATGGCCAAGAAAACCAAGGAAGTAATATGGATAAAGGATATACTATCCTCATTGCACGTGTCTCATACTGCTCACATTCGCTTGCACTGCGACAATCAAGAGGCACTCCATATTGCTAAAAATCCAGTCTTCCAAGAACGTACCAAGCATATCAAAGTCGATTGTCATTTTGTCTGGGATGAAATCGTACATAGTTGACTCTTACCTCCTTACGTTCCTACTCATCTCCAACTAGCTGTTATTTTCACCAAGGCCCTCGGGACAAAAGAGTTTGGGAAGCTCTTAGTCAAGTTGGGCATTCAAGATTTTCACGTGCCAACTTAGGGGGGTAACAATGGTCAGCATAAGTTATATATGGAAATGTCAATTAGGAGGTTTGATTATTTATGCATATAACAATCTGTCATATGTATTTCTGGTAGGAATAAATTAGGATAACAAATTAAGCTGTTATATTAGGAAAAGATTTGCTGTGATTCTGTTCAATAGGGTATATATATATATATATATATATGAAAGTTTGTATCAAAGGCATATCAATGGCAAAGCAAGGTCGATTAACAAATTCTTATTAGCTAGGCTTAACTGCTACATATAAATACTAGGGGTTAGTTAATTTTAGTTAAATAATTTCTGTTCAGTTTAATAGTTTAAGAGAATGGAACTTTCTCCAAAGTTGGTTAGATCCAACAGTGTACTTCAATACGGGATTGGGATTTACACCCCTGGTTCATTAATAAAATTTCCTATTTTCTGCTAGATCCTATCAATCTCAAATGCAGTGTATTGATCCTTGGCTCCATATGAAAATATCATGCCCGGTGTGCAAGTCATCTAACACCTAATTTACCTCTGGTTTTATATGGATAATTTCTTATTCTACTACAAAATGTTGCCCGTCCCATTTTGATCTGAGGTACAGCAATGGATGATAATATATTCCCGTTAGTTGATAAGTATTAGAAATGCTTTCTTTTATCAGTATGCTATTATTACTATCTAGCCTGTTAGATATATAGCGAATACAAAGGATCTAGAACATGCAATTTGGTGTTTTGTTTTTAAATTACTTTGAGATATGATTCATTTTATGGTATGCATATATAAGTAACTATTTTGATTCATGGTCTTGTAAGATGTAATTGATCACTTGTTGGTCCTAATAAAGTATGCAAAACCAGTGGCAAGTCTGAAGGCCACACTTTTTCTCCATGACAGATTAGTTACAAATATACCTGGTTGATGGGGCTACACGAGTATATCCTGGGATTTAGAATTAGTAAAGTTGTATCACACTGTTAAGGGCCTATTTACTTTTCTATTTTTTGGAGGCATGCTACTGTTTGATATAATATATAGGTATATCCTGGAATTTATCTCTCGTTACTTGATGAACAAACCTTTGAAAACAAAAATAAAATGTTAGTCAATTGAATTTCTTCTCTCTTTTTTCCCTTAAAAATTGAAATGAGTAATTATTTAACTATTGTCACGTATTCTCTGGGAGCAATTACATATGTCTTGCTTATATGCAACCACTTATGCGAAGATGTACATTGTTGTTGGCTATTCATCGGAGAAGCACCAATTCCTACCATATATATTGTCTTTAGATAGAGTTAATCAAAAGAGATTCAAAAAAAACTATCGTTAGCAGAATGAACTTAAAGAATAAGCAATGATTAAAGAAAACCCAAAAAAATATAGAATGCCAATCAAAATAGTCTAATTATATATGATTGAGACAATCATTTTTTATAAATTAACTTGGCCAAATAGCCTATCTTTCTATCTATTATTGTTAGCAATTTTGAGTCTATTTAATCTCTTTTGTTCTTAATTTTTAACTCATCATTAACCCTAAGTAAAAAATAATAAATATCCTTATTCGGATCTTTGATTGATTTAGATTAGTGTGTGAGTGCATTATGTGAGCTTGGATAGAGAATTTAGAAACTTGGTAGAAGAGAAAAATATACTTTAGATTTATTGAGAATTTTTGGGAAGTTAGTTCATTTTCATGCAATAAATATTTAAACCATGTGCATTTTATCCCTTTTATGTATTACATTTCATCTTAAAAAAAAATTTAAAAAATGAGTAAAACAGTAAGTGTATATATTTGTACATAAGGAAACAAAAGAAAAAAATAAAAAGGGAATAAATCATATCTTAAATGAAATTTTGGAAAGCAAATGTGTATGTGATGAATCTTGATAATTGCATGAGTGAACCATGGATAATTAGGAAAGCACATCAAGACTAAGTAGGGTATCTTGGATTAGGTGGTCGTTTAAGCTAATCAAAGGTTTGAATTTTGAGTGCACCAACCAAATATATTTCAACCTTGACTTTAACCCCATTATAACCTCTTATAAGCCCTCATGATACTTGTATGCAGGAATTAAATAATTATTGATTATTAGAAGAAAAATAAGTCTTGAAAAGTAAGATTAGAAGAGAATTGAGAGAGTCAACCTGTAACACTACAGAGACTAGAGTGTATACACATCCAGTGAGAGTCTGATTATTCAACTCTATGTTTCCAATTTTCATGAATTGTCATCTTGCAAGATTGTTTAAATTTTATTTTAGAACTCAAATTAGTGGATTTGTATTGATCACTGTTTTGCTTTTGGCCCTATGTGCTCATTTGTGTTTTTGGAAATTGAGTCATTTGTAACCAAGTAGATAGAAGTATATGGCATTAGGTATACTAGTTGCATTTATGTAGATAGTTTGTATTCTATAAGTTGTACCATTTTTATCGATTTTTTCTGGTCTTTTGATACTTAGCATGAGGACATGCTAGTGTTCAAGTGTAGGAAGGTTGATAAATCCTTATTTTATGATAATTTTTGGATAGAAAAATAGAGTTTATCAACTTATCTTGCATTTATCCACCAAGACTGGATGTTATTATGATTTTTTTTCTAATTTGTGCTTATGCGTTGAAAACATGTTTTTTGGACCAATAAACTGTCAATTTTAATTTACTTTCATTCCATTCGATGCCATAATTTGTTTGTTGAGTGATCTCAGGTTTAACAGGGTAAGAATGGCTTGGAAGATGGATAAAAAACATGCAAAAATGAAGACATCATAAAAAAATTGAAGAATAGAAGATCTGGCAGCCATGCGTATGAATGACCCATGCGTACACATCTTTCTCAATTCGTGCGTACACACGAGGTGTGTGTACGCATGACATGCAGCGTGTGCCTCATTAATGGAAGTACGTGACCGCAATTTTGGAAAATTTTTTTGCCCAATTCAACTTCATTCTAAAGTATTAGAAGCCTAGACTCAATAGGGGACGCACACTCCATCATTCCATCAATTCCACATAGTTTCATATAGTTTTTGTTCATAGTTCTCTAATGAGAGAAACTCTAGGTTTTTTTCAGGTTCTTCTTAATTTTGCATTCAATTCTAAATTCCAAACTTGTTTAGTTATAGTTATGCTTTAAATTTTGTTATTCTCTTATTTTAATTTTTTTTAGAATTTTTCTTGAGTCATCTTTGAATTAATTTGCTATTTTTTTATTTTGTGAACTTTGTTAATTTTGAATTTATATTAATACATTTATGTTTTATATTTTATATGTGTTTACAATCTCATGATATTTTCTCTTATTGCTCAACAAGTGCTCGATGAAATGTTTACTTTAATTTTAAAGTAGATTTTTGAATTTTTGGCCTGAGATTGAGTAATTAGAGATTCTTGAGTTATCAATGTCCAATATTAATTGGTCATTATGAATTGAGATTCATTATGCCTAATTGACTTTTCTCCGATGTTAAGGGATAACGAAGTGGGAATAATTCTTAATAATTGCTATGTTTATAGTTGATAACAAGGATAGAAAATCTAAATCCTCAACCCTAACCAAGATCTTTTAAGTATTTGATTACCATCTCTTTTATTGATTCAATTCTTTTAGTTTTTTTAGTTTAATTCCATTGCTTCCTAGTGTAGTTACTTCTTAATTGTTACCATCTTAATTGTATGTTTACTAGATACTTATTTACTTACTTATTATCTTTACTTATTGCAATTTTGTTGTTAATTATTCTTTAATTTCTAATTACCTTCTTTTCACATTCATATTTAAAACTCCCAAATTTTATAACTAATGGTATGCATTCAATTGCAATTTTAAGAGAGAACGACCGAGATTCAATTTTCGATTATTAATTTGATTTTAGTAATAATTTTTTAAACTTTGATTGTAAATTGGTTATCGATTTAAACTATACTTGTGAAGTAATCAAAATTTTAAAATTGATAAATTTTTAAACGGTGATTAGCCCGCGCCATTTGAAATGGAATTAATATTATTATATTAAAATAAAGTGAAAGTATTTTATATAAAAAATTATCACCAAGATCATATTATGTTATTATAAAATTAATGGTAAAAATAATCCGATTTTAAGTATATATAAAATTAATAGTTATTAAGCATAGCAAAAGATAACATTAGGTTTTATCTACATATAAAAATTATAAATAGAATCTAACTATTTGTAACTATTATATTCAATTTTAATAACAAAAAATTATTCTATATTAATTCAATTGATTCATATTATTTATTTATGAGATTTTAAAAAAATACATGAATAAACCTAATATAATACACAAAAACAGACAACTAACTTAAGAATAACCTAATATAAGATATTGTTTCATCAATTTATACCATTATTATTTTTTCAAAATTAATCATAAATGTAACATATCAAATCAAATAATCAATTTAAAATAATTAATATGATAGTAAAATATTAGTGCAAATTTTTCCTCTAACAAATAAATAATCACAAATAAATTAATATTTTTTAATTAAGATTAATATTAATAATTAAAAATAAGATTGAAAATTTTATTTTGGTTAAATTTTTGAACAAATTAAATCATCATTAAAATTAGAAATGGCGACATTTAGTTTAATCTAAATTAGAACAATTATATAATAATAAAGTTAGATAAAATTAGACTAAATGTATCATTTAATAATTAATATCATCATAAATCCATTGTTTTATTTCCACCATTACCATTGATAGCATCTTTAAGAAAATAAAAATAATTAGATAATTATATGAAAATAATGTGTTTCTTAAAATTAAAAAATAAGATCAAATTGTATCTAATTATATATAATATATATGACCAAGTTACATCTAATATATATCATAGCTATATTTATATCGGATTCATTTCATATTGGATTAATGAATCATTGATGATCATTTACATTATCAATATTTATACTATTAAGATTATTAATATTTTATTTTAAATTGATTATATTCTTGT
>NC_029780.3:48547396-48549542 GCF_000817695.3 Arachis duranensis
TTCGATATGAAAGTATATTATTTTTAAAGTTCTTTAATATATTTTTTCATAAATTTATGGTGGTATATAACAATGATTAGCGGATATTTTATATGCTTTTTGGGGGTAATTTCATATAGATTTTAGCATGTTTTAATTATTTTTTAATAGAATTTTATTAGTTTTTAAGCAAAAAAATTATATTTCTGGACTTTACTATGGGTTTGTGTGTTTTTCTGTGATTTCAGGTATTTTCTGGCTGAAATTGAGGGAGCTGAGCAAAAATCTGATTTAGGCTGAAAAAGAACTGCTGATGCTGTTGGATTCTGACCTCTCTGCACTCGGAATGGATTTTTTGGAGTTACAGGAGTCCAATTGGCGCGTTCTCAATTGGGTTGGAAAGTAGACATCCAGGGCTTTACAGCAATATATAATAGTCCATACTTTGCGCGAAGATAGGCGATGTAAATTGGCGTTCAACGCCAGTTCCATGTTGCAGTCTAGCGTCCAGCGCCAGACACAGGTTACAAGTTGGAGTTCAACGCCAAAAACATGTTACAACCTGGCGTTCAACTCCAGAAACAGCCCAGGCATATGAGAAGCTTAAGTCTCAGCCCCAGCACACACCAAGTGGGCCCCAGAAGTAGATTTCTGCACCAATTATCTTAGTTTACTCATTTTCTGTAAACCTAGGTTACTAGTTTAGTATTTAAACAACTTTTAGAGAATTATTTTGAACCTCATGATATTTTCAGATCTGAATTTTATACTCTTTGACGGCATGAGTCCCTAAACTCCATTGTTGGGGAGTGAGGAGCTCTGCAGCGTCTCGATGAATTAATGCAATTATTTATGTTTTTCCATTCAAACATGCGTGTTCCTATCTAAGATGTTCATTCGCGCTTAACTATGGAGAAGGTGGTGATCCGTGACACTCATCACCTTCCTCAATCTATGAACGTGTGTCTGACAACCACCTCTATTTTACATCAGATTGAATGAGTATCTCTTAGATCCCTTAATCAGAATCTTCGTGGTATAAGCTAGAATTGATGGCGGCATTCATGAGAATCCGGACAGTCTAAACCTTGTCTGTGGTATTCCGAGTAGGATTCTGGGATTGAATGACTGTGACGAGCTTCAAACTCGCGAGTGTTGGGCGTGATGACAAACGCAAAAGAATCAATGGATTCTATTCCAACATGATCGAGAACTAACAGCTGATTAGCCGTGCTGTGACAGAGCATTTAGACCATTTTCACTGAGAGGATGGGAAGTAGCCATTGACGACGGTGACACCCTACATAGAGCTTGCCATGGAAGGAACTTTGCACTTTTTCATGAGAAGAATATTACATTACAGGAATTCAGAAGACAAAGCATCCCCAAAACTCCAACATATTCTCCATTATTGCACAACAAGTAATTATTTCACGCTCTTCTATTTTTTTTAGTAATTCAAACTGATAATCATAATTGATCTCCTGACTAAGAATAATAAAATAATCATAGCTTGCTTCATGTCAACAATCTCCGTGGGATCGACCCTTACTCACGTAAGGTATTACTTGGACGACCCAATGCACTTACTGGTTAATTGTGCGAATTGCAAAAGTGTGATTGCAATTTCGTGCACCAAACAATGACAGACTTATTCATTTAATATTATTTATAATATCTTTTTTCATTAATATATATACAAAAAAAGATACTAAGATAAAATAAGACACGATTTATATTTATCATTTATATATTAATATTATTGTATATAATTAGCCATAAAACCTACAAAAGATAGGGCAAAAAAGCGAAGAAGAAGATTTACAACAACCATCGTTTCTATAACCACCACAAAAATGGGGTTTAGCCACTAAATTTTAACTACGAATGCTGAATCGTGATAAAAATAAATTAGCATGTCTTGTATTTAGTACGAAACATTGTTGTTACAGTAGTTAAAATTTAACATTTTGTCACAAACAATATTCATCGTAACCTTTTAATTCGAAATTTATACTCCTCATTCTTAGTAAAATTATTGTTTCTCTTCTCCTAAAAATAAAAATCAAACTATAACCTCTTTCCTTACCTCTCTCTCTGCTTGTTTCCATAGTCATCCTGTCTTAAATAAATATATTTTTTTAAATAAATGTATTAATTATAATAT
>NC_029780.3:48549564-48549879 GCF_000817695.3 Arachis duranensis
TTTATCAAATTAAATCTAAAAATATGAAAAAAAATTTAGATAAAACAAATAATTATAAGATAAAAGTTATATTCTAATAATTGAGTTAATTATAAAGATAAAATTTATCTAAGTAAAATAAAATAATTTGGATAGGTAATAAAAAAAATCAATAATTTTTAAGTAGGAAAAAAAGTTTTCGGTAAATCTTTTACTAAAAATAGATTATTTTATCATTTATTGAATTTAAAAGAATTAAAGATAAGTAAAAAAAATAATCTTTTGTTTACATAATTTAGTACTCATTATATATATTTGCGAGTACGATACACTTAT
>NC_029780.3:48549923-48573738 GCF_000817695.3 Arachis duranensis
CTGTATGTTTTATTATATTATTCTGTAAAAATAAATTAAATTTGTCAAATACAATAGAAAGTAATTAATATTTAGTACTAATTTTGTATTATATTATTTTTATTTTAATGAATCACTTCTTTATTCATAATATCCTTCGTTTTATTAGGTCATATTTTGTTTTATATTTTTTTATTCCATTAGTTAATAATAAATAAATTAACTATTTTTATTTTATTTTAAATTTTTGTTTATAATCTTAATTACGTTTTATTTTATATTATTGTAACAAAAATAAAAAATAAAAAATATATAAACTCAAATTTGAAAATAAAATTCTTAATCAGAATTAATCATTAAAAGAGAATAAATAAATATCATTTTAAAATAAAATATTTTAAAATATATTATAGATAAACGTTAAAACGTAAAAGGAGGAGAAAATTCTAACAAATCCTCAGATCGAAAGTACCGAGAGTCCTTCTCCCTCTGCTTAGCTTCGATCCCTTTCTTACCATTTTCTCAGATCCCTCAGATTTCAATGACTCCTTGAATTTGGTTTCTTCACCGACGGACATGCATTATGTGTGACCTTTTTAATGGTTGGGCTTCCAAAAAGCATTGCCTTTAGCCACGCAATAATGTTACTGATGCAAAATTGTTGTATAAATTAGACAGAGATTTGTGACAAACTCATTTTTTCGTCGCAAGAATTATATTTGGCTTTCATATTCTCGAAATTCTGATTTACCACGAACAACACCCACCGTAGCAAAGTTACGCGCAATGAATATTTCTAGTATGGTTCCACCATTTTCTCCCAATTTTACTTAAATATTTTTCTATATTTTGGTTAAAAAAAATTTAACCGTTCTCTCTAATTAATTTGGTGTAGCACAATCACATGGCTAGAGAATTGGTGAAATCTTTTGTTATGTAACACCTAGCTATTATCTTTTCTTATCCTCTTCAATTTTTGTGGGTATCATGTTTATTTATTTTTTGTAAATACAATTTCTGCAAGGATTATACTCAATTTTTTTTCTTATACTTCTTTTCATTTTTGTAATTTTTGTTCCTGAAATAGATTTTTCTTCATTTGTTGTTATTAGGTTATTGGGTTGTTGTTATTTGGTTCTTCGGTAATGCTACATTAATGAAAAGAAGAATATGATACATTACGATATGTTTTCCTTCATGTTTTTGTGAAAATATATACTATTTGTTTATCTATTACTTATTTTTTTTTATACAGTTATGATGGTCATTCTGTATTTGTTGAAGATTATAGTGCATGCTTGCTAGTTGAGGCTAATTTTATTTGAAAATAACGTCAAATTTTAATTAAAGTGATAAAAACAACATAGTATTTAAAACTCGAATAATTACATATAAGAAAAAATAAAGGACAACCTTTAATTTGCATATTCAATTTTTAATGTTCAAACACATTGAAAATGCTAATAATAAGTATTGATGCAGAAACTCTCTATATCTACTTTTGTTTTTTCATTCATAATGCATTTCTTAATATTTATATGATCCAAGATGTAATTCTATTTGAGTATAGTGATACATCATTTCCCCAAGTCCCACAATCTTGCAGCAAATCTTTAAATTGGATTGCTATGCAAGAAAGTGGGTTTCTTGAATACTGTGGAAGCATTGAATTTGCTAAGGAGATGGCTCTCCTTTTTCCTCATTGCAACACGCACTCGATGTTGCCTCCGGCATTTGGTTTAATAAGATCAAATATCCATTCTTGTCTGGTGGCTCTCAATGCTCACACGAATATCTCTGAAAGAACACCCTTCTATCTTGAATCCTACAATAGTGCTTCATCTACTATTATAGATTCTACTCTTAAGGTTTGCCATGTTTACCATTTTTTTTGCATTTTGTTATTTAATTGAAGATAATCCTTTAAATTTACCTGGATTACGATTCATTTAAAACTTGTAGGAGATATATGCATTGAGCATGCAGTATCTGGTAAGGTTCGATTTTTCATACTATAAGAAAGATTCTGAATGGGATACTCATATTATACTAATAGATTTGAAGGTAATTTTTGAAAAGAATTTTTTTGGCAAAGCACTGTTAACTGAATTTGAATCATTACATTTTTTTGTAGATGAGTGTTAAAAACAAGCCGGCATGTGAGTTCCATTAGGCATGTCGAAAGCAATTCAATATCATAGAACGACATATTGCAAAAAATTTTCAAAAGAGAGGATACGTTCGCTGTACAACTGAATCGCTAATAATCCAAGCTACTGTAAAAGACTTTGATCTGAACAAAAAGTTGTATCCTATAGATGATTTGGATCCTATTGCGAGTGACAAAGCTAGGCGATTTTGTGAAATATGGGGTCCAGGAGAATACTATATTTGATGTACTTTTGTTTTACTTTTGTTGAACATAACTACTCTTTTAAATTCCAGTTTTATCTAGGATTAGTATTTTCGTTTAATGTTATTTTTCAGTTTCGACTGAACATGGATGTCTACTTAATTGATTGTTATGACTCCTCTGAAAAGCAAGTCTTCCATTCTAAGAGTTAATATAATTCTTTCAAAAATAGCAACCTCGCCCTCTAAACTTTTTATATACTAATGTGCCTCTACCTGTGAGACCAATTAGCATGATTATTGCTATTTAAACAAGCTAATTGAAATAAAATTACTACAATATAGATAAACAGACACACAATATAAAAGGAAGGAATGAATAAAGACAAGACTTGAACTTTATAATCCTATCCGAGTTAAGCACGTCACTTGGGTTGTCATCCCCATAAATGAATCTTGAGTCATTAAATCAAATTAACATTTATTATAAAAGAAGTGAAATTCGGAGGCTTAAAAATAAAATAAATTTTATTTCAATTAATAATTGAATATGTATTTAATTAAATCAAGTATCAATATTTAAGAACATTTAAATTGAGTCTTTTTAAGATTTTGAATTTAAAATTTGTTATAAAAAAAGGATAACAGTAACAGAAAAGGATAAAAACAACGACCAATAGATAAGATAGTTCAGATCATTCGTTACTTACTCATATAGCTAACCCTTTGTTTAACTAATTCCTATAAATGTGCATCATATCAACATTATATAAGAACTGATACTCCTTCTCATTCATTTGTATGTTCTTATTATTTGTTCATTCACATCTCAATAGAAAAATTTTTTGGATTTCATTAATATTAGTTTCTTATCTTGCTATTGTGATAAAGAAAAAATAAGAGTGTAACGGAAATTATCGAGACCAGAGACAAAGGTAAATTATTTCACAACATTATACTTCACTTTATATGATTTAAGTATACTTAATGTATTTTTGGACTCATGGATAGCTTGTTCTCTCTTGTAGGACACTAAAGGTGAAATTATTCATGACAAATAAAGTGTGGAGTCAATCTTAATCAACTTTTTGAGATTCCAAATAGCCTGAAGGTTATATCTCCTGATATTTGATTTTTTATTCCCTGTCCACCACTACTATCAAATAGGTACAAATACTTATATTTTCGGATATATATTACCGTATTCACAGTAGTCCGAATTTGATTGAAAAATTTTGAAGAGACCAAAAATTTTAAGATAAAAATCATGATAAAATTTTTATATTAAAATAAAATTTATAAATAAAACTTATTTTTTTATTACTAATATCATAAAAAATAAATATCTACAAATAAAAATTATAAAGTATTATGTAATGGTACTCAGTGTTGAGAGTTTTAATAAAGTTTTACTATCCATAACTACTAATAAATCTTTTTATAAAAAGTTTTGGGGGCGATACCCCTCCATTGACAATTTAAAGTGTATCTCTGTATACTCATTATAAATACAAAAATGCTAGGGAACCAATTCTATATAAGCCAAGAATCAGCCAAATGCAGGGGCTTGGAACCGGAAGCCCAATTGGCTTCAGCATCCAGAAAATTAACCCAGGTAAGCCAGAATAACCCTCCCCAAAAACCCTACTTTCACCGTTTTACCAAAAGTTTGAAAAACATCTTCACACGCGCCATGCCTCCGAGAATATCGCGGAACCCTCTTCCCTGTCTTCTCCGGACGCTGCGACGCCGCGCTAAAGCCCCAACCCGCCTCGCGCCTCCACGTCTCCGGGAACTCTGCTGCTGCATGCCAGTTTCACCGGCATTTGAAGCCTCCTATTGCAACTGCGCCTTCCACCGGTGTTCCTCCAGTTCTCTAGCCTAGAATCTTCTTTTCATCTCACCTATTGTCAAGTAAGGTAGATGTTTCCTCTGATTTCTTATGCATGTTTTGAAAAAAGAATTGGACGGGGTTTTTGTGTAGTGATTCTGGTGAATTTTAATTGAATGGATGTTTCTTCTATGTTATATTGCTCAGGTAATATAATCTTGGTGCAACACTGGTCCTAGTAAAAAATATCAACTGCATGCTTTCCTGTTATTCAGAGTTTGATCACAGGTATTTTTTATTTTTGATCTCTAATTGAATTTGGGTCTGTTCTGATTAGATGAAACCCCATCGAAAAAAGTTTGATTTTCTGATTAGGATTTATAAGAGGGTCTAGACGAAATCTGTTGGATTTTGTAAGTTACTAAGAACATAAAATTAGAACTTTGATGATAATCCAAAGAAGCTGATGAGGACCACGTAAATAGTGCTTTATTTTTGAAATTGTTACTGTTTGACCCTTTTTGGGTGTATGTTGTTCGTTGCCCGGTGGAACAGTTATTTAAATACCATGTCTTTCTTTATACATGTTTTATTATTGAAGGGTGTTTCTTCCTTGGTTATTTATGTTCTGGGTTTATTTGAACTATATATGTTTCCTCATACCCCATATATTAAAATGTATCATTATAGTTGAACACTATACATACAGAATTAAATTTTGTGTATGTTTCCATGCACCTACTCTAAATAGTGTTCTATATTGCCCTTTTAACGCATGATATATACATAAATAACATTATACTTCTTATATATTGTATATATGTCTAGCAGTTTAGAAAGCTGATAGATACCATTCAAATGCAATTTTTTCAAAAATGATAAATATCATGAAGCAAGAAAAGTAGTGTTCCTAAGTTGATATAATAAAGGCAAAGAAAAACAGAGGTAACAATTAATTAAAAAGATAATATAAAAAAAGGTAATGGTCATATTTGGAGCACAACTATGTGGTGCACGAAATTGTGATCTCAATGGCGCCAACAACTTGGTACGCACAATTGTAATCTCAACTCTTTTTCACAACTTCGCACAACTAACCAGCAAGTGCACTGGGTCGTCCAAGTAATAAACCTTACGTGAGTAAGGGTCGATCCCACGGAGATTGTCGGTTTGAAGCAAGCTATGGTCATCTTGTAAATCTTAGTCAGGCGGATTCAAATGGTTATGGAGTTTTGATATTTAAAAGATAAATAAACATAAAATAAAGATTGACATACTTATGTAATTCATTGGTGGAAATTTCAGATAAGCGTATGGAGATGCGTTATTCCTTTTGGATCTCTAGTTTCCTACTGTCTTCATTCAATCTTTCATACTCCTTTCCATGGCAAGCTGTATGTAGGGGGATCACCGTTGTCAATGGCTACCTCCCGTCCTCTCAGTGAAAATGGTCCAACTACGGGTTACGTAGGGCTAATCATCTGTCGGTTCTCACTTGTGTTGGAATAGGATCCAGTGATCCTTTTGCGTCTGTCACTACGCCCAACAGTCATGAGTTTGAAGCTCGTCACAGTCATCCCATCCCAGATCCTACTTGGAATACCACAGACAAGGTTTAGACTTTCCGGATCTCAAGAATGCTGCCAATTGATTCTAGCTTATACCACGAAGACTCTGATCGCAAGGAATTGAAGGCTCTATTGTCAGGAGAGGCAATCAAACGCATGGATCAGGAATCCAAGAAATATGCATTCAAGCTTGTTTTCATGTAGAATGTAAGTGTTTGTCAAGCATGCGTTCAAAAGTTGAGAATCGTGATGAGTGTCACATAATCATCACATTCATAATGTTCTTGTGTGCGAATGGATATCTTAGAACAAGAATAAGCATGAATTGAATAGAAAACAGTAGTAATTGCATTAATACTCGAGGAACAGTAGAGCTCCACACCTTAATCTATAGTGTGTAGAAACTCCACCGTTGAAAATACATAAGTGATAATGGTGTTCATTGGCTTCGGCCCCGGAGAGGGAACCAGAATAACCAAGACTTAGGTCTAAGGACTAAACGTCCAAAGGTGATCTAAGGATAATCCAAAGATGTGAGTACAATAGTAAAAAATTCTATTTATACTAAACTAGTTACTATGGTTACAGAAATAAGTGAATGATGCAGAAATTCACTTCCAGGCCCACTTGGTGTGTGCTTGGGCTGAGCATTGAAGCTTTCATGTGTAGAGACTTTTCTTGGAGTTAAACACCAGTTTTTATGCCAGTTTGGGCGTTTTACTGCAGCTTCTATCCTGTTTCTGCCGTTTTACGCCAAAATAAGGCAGAAAGTTGGTATTTGAACGCCAATTTGCGTCATCCAATTTTGAGCAAAGTATGGACTATTATATATTGCTGGAAAGCCCTAGATGTCTGCTTTCCAACGCAGTTGAGAGCGCACCATTTGGGTTTCTGTAATTTCAAAAAATCTATTTTGAGTGCAGGGAGGTCAGAATCCAACAACATCAGCAGTCCTTTTTCAGCCTCTGAATCAGATTTTTGCTCAGGTCTCTCAATTTCAGCCAGAAAATACCTAAAATCACAGAAAAATACACAAACTCATAGTAAAGTCCAGAAATGTGAATTTTGCTTAAAAATTAATAAAAATATACTAAAAAGTAGCTAAATCCTGGTAAAAACTATCTAAAAATAATGCAAAAAAGCGTATAAATTATTCGCTCATCACAACACCAAACTTAAATTGTTGCTTGTCCCCAAGCAACTGAAAACAAAATATGATAAAAAGAAGAGAATATACAATGAATCCCACAATATCAATGAAACTTAGTTCTAATTAGATGAGCTGGGCTTGTAGTTTTTTGCTTCTGAACATTTTTGGCATCTCACTTTATCCTTTGAAATTCAGAATGATTGGCATCTATTGGAACTCAGAATTTTAGATAGTGTTATTGATTCTCCTAGTTTAGTATGTTGATTCTTGAACACAGCTACTTTATAAGTCTTGGCCGTGGCCCTAAGCACTTTGTTTTTCAGTATTACCACCGGATACATAAATGCCACAGACACATAACTGGGTGAATCTTATTAGATTCTAACTTAGCTTTGCTAAAGTCCCTAATTAGAGGAGTCCAGAGTTCTTAAGCACACTCTTTTTTCTTTGGATCATGACTTTAACCACTCAGTCTCAAGCTTTTCACTTGGACCTTCAGGACATAAGCACATGGTTAGGGACAGCTTGATTTAGCCGCTTAGGCCTGAATTTTATTCCTTTGGGCCCTCCTATCCATTAATGCTCAAAGCCTTGGATCCTTTTTACCCTTGCCTTTTGATTTAAAGGGCTATTGGTTTTTCTGCTTGCTTTTTCTTTTTCTTTCTTTCTCTCTTTTCTTTTTTTTTTTTTTTGCCATTCTCTTTTTTTCGCAAGCTTTGTTATTCTCTGCTTTTTCTTGCTTCAAGAATCAATTTCATGATTTTTCAGATTAATAATAACATTTCTCTTTGTTCATCATTCTTTCAAGAGCCAACAATTTTAACATTCATAAGCTTCACTATAAAAAATATGCACTGTTCAAGCATTCATTCAGAAAACAAAAAGTATTGCCATCACATCAAAATAATTAAACTAATTTCAAGATAAAATTTGAAATTCAAATACTTCTTGTTCTTTTGTAATTAGGCACATTTTTCATTTAAGAGAGGTGAAGGATTCATGGAATTATTCATAGCTTTAAGACATAGACACTAGGCACTAATGATCATGTAATGAAGACACAAACATAGATAGTACATAAAGCATAAAATCGAAAAATAGAAAAATAGGAACAAGGAAATCAACGAACGGGTCCACCTTTGTGATGGTGGCTAGTTCCTCCTCTTGAAGGTCCAATGGAACGCCTGAGCTCATCTATGTCTCTTCCTTGCCTTTATTGCTCCTTCCTCATTGCTCTTTGATCTTCTCTAATCTCATGGAGAATGATGGAGTGCTCTTGGTGCTCCATCCTTAGTTGGTGCATGTTGTAACTTAAGCCTTCTAAAGAGGTGTTGAGTTGCTCCCAATAGTTGTGTGGAGGAAAATGCATCCCTTGAGACATCTCAGGGATTTCATGAGGGATTTCCTCATGCTCTTGTTGAGGTCCATGAGTGGGCTCTCTTGTTTGCTCCATCCTCTTTTTAGTGATGGGCTTGTCCTCTTCAATGAGAATGTCTCCTTCTATGTCAATCCCAGCCGAATTACATAGGTGACAAATGAGATAAGGAAAGGCTAATCTTGCCAAAGTGGAGGACTTGTCTGCCACTTTATAGAGTTCTAGAGGTATGATCTCATGAACTTCCACTTCCTCTCCAATCATGATACTATGGATCATGATGGCCCGATCTACAGTCACTTCAGATCGGTTGCTAGTAGGAATGATGGAGCATTGGATGAACTCCAACCATCGTCTAGCCACAGGCTTAAGATCCGGTCTTCTCAATTGAACCGGCTTGCCTCTTGAGTCTCTTTTCCATTGAGCTCCTTCCATACATATGTCCATGAGGACTTAGTCCAACCTTTGATCAAAGTTGATCCTTCTAGTGTAGGGGTGTGCGATTTCTTGCATCATTGGCAAGTTGAATGCCAACCTTACATTTTCTGGACTGAAATCTAAGTAATTCCCCCGAACCATTGTAAGCCAATTCTTTGGATTCAGGTTCATACTTTGATCATGGTTCCTAGTGATCCATGCATTGGCATAGAACTCTTGAACCATTAAGATTCTGACTTGTTGAATGGGGTTAGTGAGAACTTCCCAACCTCTTCTTCGGATCTCATGTCGGATCTCCGAATACTCATTCTTCTTGAGCATGAAAGGAACCTCAAGGATCACTTTCTTCTTGGCCACAACTTAATAGAAGTGGTCTTGATGGACCTTTGAGATGAATTTTTCCATCTTTCATGACTCGGAGGTGGAAGCTTTTGCCTTTCCTTTCCTCTTTCTAGAGGTTTCTCCAACCTTAGATGCCATAAATGCTTATGTAAAAACAAAAAGCAATGCTTTTACCACACCAAACTTAAAAGGTTTGCTCGTCCCTGAGTAAAAGAAGAAAGAAAGAAGGGGAAGAAGAAGAAAATAGAGGAGAACAAGGGAAGGGAAAGAGAGGGAGAGTGGCCGAATGGAATTGGATGGGTTTGGAAGGGAAAAGTGTTTGAATTTGAAAGTGAGGTAGGTGGGATTTTTGGGGAAGAGATATGGAGGTGATTGGTGAAGAGAATATAAGGAAGAGGATAGGATTTGATTGGTGAGTGGTGTTTTGGGCGGAGTGTTATAGAGATGTGTGAGGGGGAGAGAGAGAGGTGGGGTAGGTGGGAATCCTGTGGGGTCCACAGATCCTGAGGGGTCAAGGACGTCTCATCCCTGCTCCATTTAGGCGTGCAAAACGCCCTCTGTATGCAATACCGGCGTTTAACGCCAAACTGATGCCTGTTTCTAGCGTTAAACGCCAGCTTTTATACCTTTCCTTGCGTTTAACGCCAAGCTGTTGCTTGTTTCTGGCGTTTAACGCCAACTTGGTACTCTGTTCTGGTGTTAAACGCCAGTCTGGTGCCCATTTCTGGCGTTAAACGCCCAGAATGGTGCCAGACTGGGCGTTTAACGCCCATTCTGCTATTCTTACTGGCGTTTAAATGCCAGTAAGCTTATCCTCCAGGGTGTGCTGTTTTTAATGCTATTTTTGAATTTACTTTGATTTTTGTAGTTGTTTTTGTGACTCCACATGATCATCAACCTAAAGAAAACATAAAATAACATAGATAAATAAAAATTGGGTTGCCTCCCAACAAGCGCTTCTTTAATGTCAATAGCTTGACAGTGGGCTCTGATGGAGCCTCACAGATAATCAGAGCATGGTACGGGCCTCCCAACACCAAACTTAGAGTTTGGTTGTGGCCTCTCAGCACCAAACCTAGAGTTTGAATGTTGGGTCTTTGTTTGACTCTGTATTGAGAGAAGCTTTTCATGCTTCCTCTCTATGTGTACAGAAGGAGAACCTTGAGTCTTGAATACAAGGTAGTCCTCATTCAGTTGAAGGACCAACTCTCCTCTGTCAACATCAATCATAGCTTTTGTTGTGGCTAGGAAAGGTCTGCCAAGGATGATGGATTCATCCTCGTCCTTCCCAATGTCTAGGATTATGAAATCAGCAGGGATATAAAGGCCTTTAACCATCACTAGCATGTCCTCTACTAGTCCATAAGCCTTTTTCATGGATTTGTCTGCCATCTCTAGTGAGATTCTTGCAGCTTGAACCTCAAAGATTCCCAGTTTCTCCATGACAGATAGTGGCATGAGGTTTATGCCTAACCCCATGTCACATAGAGCCTTCTCAAAGGTCATGGTGCCTATGGTACAAGGTATTAAGAACCTTCCGGGATCTTCTTTCTTTTGAGGTAACGTCTGCCTAATCAAGTTATTCAGTTCATTGGTGAGCAAGGGGGTTCATCCACCCAAGTCTCATTACCAAATAACTTGGCATTCAGCTTCATGATTGCTCCAAGGTACTTAGTAACTTGCCCTTCAGTAATATTCTTCATCCTCTTCAGAGGAGGAATAGTCATCAGAGCTCATGAATGGTAGAAGTATGTTCAATGGAATCTCTATGGTCTCTAGATGAGCCTCAGATTCCTTAGGTTCCTCAATTGGGAACTCCTTTTTGTCCAGAGGATGTCCCATGAGGTCTTCCTCACTGGGATTCATGTCTTCCTCCTCCTCTCTAGGTTCGGCCACACCAAATAAGGTTATGGCCTTGCACTCTCTTTTTGGATTCTCTTCTGTATTGCTTAGGAGAGTACTAGGAGGAGAATCAGTGACTCTTTTACTCAGCTGGCCCACTTGTGCCCCCAAATTTCTAATGGAGGACCTTGTTTCACTCATAAAACTTAGAGTGGCCATAGATAGATCAGAGACTATGTTTGCTAAGCTAGAGGGGCTCTGCTCAGAATTCTCTATCTGTTGCTGAGAGGATGATGGAAAAGGCTTGCTATTGCTAAACCTATTTCTTCCACCATTATTAAAGCCTTGTTGAGGCTTTTGTTGATCCTTCCATGAGAAATTTGGATGATTTCTCCATGAGGATTATAGGTGTTTCCATAGGCTTCACCCATGTAATTCACCTCTGCCATTGCAGGGTTCTCTGGATCATAGGCTTCTTCTTCAGAATATGCTTCTTTAGTACTGTTGGAGGCATTTTGCAAACCATTCAGACTCTGAGAAATCATATTGACTTGTTGAGTCAACATTTTTTTCTGAGCCAATATGGCACTCAGAGCATCGATTTCAAGAACTCCCTTCCTTTGAGACGTCCCATTACTCACAGGATTCCTTTCAGAGGTATACATGAACGGGTTATTTGCAACCATTTCAACGAGTTCCTGAGCTTTTGCAGGCATTTTCTTTAGGTGAATAGATCCACCTACAAAATGATCTAATGACATTTTAAATAATTCAGATAGACCATCATAGAATATATCCAGGATGGTCCATTATGAGAGCATGTCAGAAGAACACTTTTTGGTCAGTTGCTTGTATCTTTCCCAAGCTTCATAGAGGGATTTACCTTCTTTCTGCCTGAAGGTTTGAACATCCACTCTAAGCTTGCTCATCTTTTGAGGAGGAAAGAACTTGGCTAGGAAAGTCATGACAAGCTTATCCCAAGAGTTCAGGCTATCTCTAGGTTGAGAGTCCAACCATATTCTAGCTCTATCTCTTACAGCAAAAGGGAAAAGCATAAGCTTATAGACCTCGGGATCAACTCCATTGGTCTCAACAGTATCACAGATCTGCAAGAATTCAGTTAAGAACTGAAAAGGATCTTTTGATGCAAGTCCATAAAACTTGTAATTCTGTTGCATCAGAGAAACTAATTGAGGCTTAAGCTCAAAGTTGTTTGCTCTAATGGCAGGGATTGAGATGCTTCTTCCATGGAAGTTGGAATTTAATGCAGTAAAGTCACCAAGCATCTTCCTTGCATTGTTGTTGGGTTCAGCCATTACTTCTTTTTTGAGATTCTTTGTAAGGTTTTCTCTAGATTGTTGTACTTTAGCTTCTCTTAGCTTCTTCTTCAGAGTCCTTTCAGGTTCAGGATATGCTTCAACAAGAATGTCCTTGTCCTTGCTCATGCTCATATGAAAAAGAAGAGAACAGAAAATAATAGGGATCCTCTTTACCCAGATATAGAGGTTCCTTTATGTGAGTAGAAAAGAAGAAGAATAAGAATGAAGGAGAAGAGAAAAATTCGAACACAGAGGAGAAGAGAGGATTCGAATTTTAAGATGAAGAGAAGTGTTAGTAAATGAATAAATAAATAGAAAGAGATCAGAGAGAGAGAAGAAAATTTGAATTTTAATTAAGAAAAAAGAAAAATATTTTAGTTTTTATTTTAAATATTAGTTAAAATTCAAAAATTAAGAGAAGAGGTAAAATAAAATTAAAATTTGAAACAATTAGTTAATTAAAAGAATTTTGAAAAAGGGTGAGGAGTTTTCAAAAATTAGAGAGAGAAAATTAGTTAGGTAGTTTTGAAAAAGATAAGAATTGGTAAAACAAACAAAAAGTCAATTAGTTAATTGAAAAAGACTTGAAAATCAATTTTGAAAAGATAAGAAGTTAGAAAAGATTTTGAAATTGATTTTGAAAAAGATATGATTTGAAAAAGATATGTTTGAAAAGATATGATTGAAAGGATATGATTAAAAAGATATGATTAAAAAGATATGATTGAAATTTTTTTTGAAAAAGATTTGAAAAAGAAATTTAGAAAGATTTGATTTTGAAAATTAAAGTAAATGACTTGACTAACAAGAAGCTAAAAGATATGATTCTAGAATTTAAAGGTTGAACCTTTCTTAACAAGAAAGTAACAAACTTCAAATTTTTGAATCAATCACATTAATTGTTAGTAAAGTTTTTTGAAAACTTGAAATGAAATTAAGAAAAAGATTTTGAAAAACAATTTTTAAAATTTTCGAAAAACATGAAAGAAAAGATGAAAAAGGTTTGATTTTTGAAAAAGTTTTGAAAAGATAGGATTTTTGAAATTGAAATCTTGACTTGACTAACAAGAAACAACTTATTTAAAAAAAATTGACTAAGTCAACCCAAAGATTTCGAAGTTTATGAGTGAAATAAGGAAAAGATATTATTTTTATTTTTGAATTTTAATGTGGAAAGAGAAAAACAACAAAATGACTCAAGACATAAAAATTTTGGATTAAAACAAATGATGCATGCAAGAACACTATGAATGTCAAGATGAACACCAAGAACATTATGAAGCTCATGATGAACATCAAGAACTTATTTTTGAAAAATATTCAAGAAAAAAAACATGCAAGACACCAAACTTAGAGATTTTTCATGTTCACACACTATGAATTCAAAAATGCATATGAAAAATAACAAAAGACACAAAACAAGAAAATATGAAGATCAAACAAGGAGACTTACCAAGAATAACTTGAAGATCATGAAGAACAACATGCATGAGTTTTCGAAAATTTTTGAGAAAAATAAAAATATGCAATTGACACCAAACTTAAAATTTGACGTTAGACTCAAACAAGAAACACACAATATTTTTTTTATGATTTTATTATTTTTTTATAATTTTTCGAAAAATATTTTTGGAAAAACGAAAAAGAAGAGAAAAATTTTTTGAAAGATTTTTGAAAACTTTTTGAAAATAGAATAAAGGTCACAACAAGAAGAAAATTACCTAATCTAAGCAACAAGATGAACCGTAGGTTTGTCCAAACTCGAACAATCCCCGGCAACGGTGCCAAAAACTTGGTGCACGAAATTGGGATCAAAATGGTGCCAACAACTTGGTACGCACAATTGTAATCTCAACTCTTTTTCACAACTTCGCACAACTAACCAGCAACTGCACTGGGTCGTCCAAGTAATAAACCTTACGTGAGTAAGGGTCGATCCCACGGAGATTATCGGCTTGAAGCAAGCTATAGTCATCTTGTAAATCTCAGTCAGGCGGATTCAAATGGTTATGGAGTTTTGATAATTAAAAGATAAATAAACATAAAATAAAGATAGAGATACTTATGTAATTCATTGGTGAGAATTTCAGATAAGCGTATGGAGATGCGTTATTCCTTCTAGATCTCCGCTTTCCTACTGTCTTCATTCAATAATTCATACTCCTTTCCATGGCAAGATGTATGTAGGGGGATCACCGTTGTCAATGGCTACCTCCCGTCCTCTCAGTGAAAATGGTCTAACTACGGGTTACGTAGGGCTAATCATCTGTCAGTTCTCACTTGTGTTGGAATAGGACCAGTGATCCTTTTGCGTCTGTCACTACACCCAACAGTCATGAGTTTGAAGCTCGTCACAGTCATCCCATCCCAGATCCTACTCGAAATACCACAGACAAGGTTTAGACTTTTCGGATCTCAAGAATGCGTCCAATTGATTCTAGATTGTATCACGAAGACTCTGATCGCAAGAAATTGAAGGCTTTGTTGTCAGGAGAGGCAATCAAACGCATGGACCAGGAATCCAAGAGATATGCATTCAAGCTTGTTTTCATGTAGAACGGAAGTGTTTGTCAGGCACGCTTTCATAAGTTGAGAATGGTGATGAGTGTCACATTATCATCACATTCATCATATTCTTGTGTGTGAATGGATATCTTAGAACAAGAATAAGCATGAATTTAATAGAAAATAGTAGTAATTGCATTAATACTCGAGGAACAGCAGAGCTCCACACCTTAATCTATGGTGTGTAGAAACTCCACCGTTGAAAATACATAAGTGATAATGGTGTTCATTGGCTTTGGCCCCGGAGAGGCAACCAGAATAACCAAGACTTAGATCTAAGGACTAAACGTCCAAAGATGTGAGTACAATAGTAAAAAGTTCTATTTATACTAAACTAGTTTCTAGGGTTACAAAAATAAGTAAATGATGCAGAAATCCACTTTCGGGCCCACTTGGTGTGTGCTTGGGCTGAGAATTGAAGCTTTCATGTATAGAGATTTTTCTTGGAGTTAAACGCCAGTTTTTATGCCAGTTTGGGCGTTTAACTACAGCTTCTATCCTATTTCTGGCATTTTACGCCAGAATAGGGTAGGAAGTTGGCGTTTGAATGCCAGTTTGCATCGTCAAAACTTGAGCAAAGTATGGACTATTATATATTGCTAGAAAGCCCTGGATGTCTAATTTCTAACGCAGTTAAGAGCGCGCCATTTGAGTTTCTGTAATTTCAAAAAATCCATTTCGAGTGCAGGGAGGTCAGAATCCAATAGCATCAGCAGTCCTTTTTCAGCCTCTGAATCAGATTTTTGCTCAAGTCCCTCAATTTCAGCCAGAAAATACCTGAAATCACAGAAAAACACACAAACTCATAGTAAAGTCTAGAAATGTGAATTGGAACAATACACATTGTTGCATGCATGTCTTCATTGTTATTTTAGCAGGGGTTATTTTTTAATGTTTGGTTAAGTAGTGTTTTTTCTTTTTGAATGCACAGGGGGTAAGAGACGTACTTCACTAGTAATTGTGATGTTTTTTTAATTAAACTTGGGTATGAACAGATTTTATAAACAACCAACAAGAAAATTTGATTTTTTTGCTAAGATTTGTTGGTTGAACTTACAACATCTCTTGGTGTTTATTAGTTACCTAGAACGTAGGATTTGAAATGGTTTATTCTTGTTTTGTAATCTATGCTTAGCTTCAGGAACTATGCTTGTAGTCAGTGTGATTTACTTTTGCTATTTTGTTGGATGTTGCTGAATTGCTATAACTAGCGAATGGATGATTCTGTAGTTTGAATTACTACCTCTAATGTTGGATTAATATGGTATTAATTGATGCGGGTTTCTTAAAGCAGCATCAACCATGTTTGATTGAGAAATTTTTTTATGTTGCCTATGATGTTTGGTGGCAGTATCCATTAAAGGATTAGGGGCTGTTTCTTGCGAGACCGCAGCAGGATTGATTTGTAAAAAAGCCAACCAACATGGGGAAAAAGGTAAAATGATTTTTATCATTTGCAGTTTAACATTCCACATTATCTTATGTGTGACTAACAACTAGTGTAACATTATCTTATTGGGACGGCGCTGCAGGCATTGGACAGCAATCCTGTGCACCGCAACCAGCCAGGGAAAAAGACTAAGGCTGTGAAATCACCCTTCACAGCACCAAGCACAAAGAGCATGCTGCAGCGTGCAAGGTTACCCACTAGAAAGCCAAACAAGGGGGAGAGAACGGAAGAAGACAGATGCCTAGGTAAGAAAAAATCAATATACATGCCTTAGTCTATCCATAGCCTCCTTCTGATAGAGTTATAGGCGTTTATATCGCCTTTTGCCGACTTAGATTTGTTTGGTGTGAGCCTAATAAATCTTGTTTCACTACAGGTTTATGATGTCATGTTGCGGATTTTGTCAAGTTGATGGTGATAATCAATACAAAATCTCTGCATGGATGGTGCTCATGCTAGGCATTAGAATATTTCTTTTCTTTGTAAATTGGAGGGTTCTGAATTCGTTTTTTGATCTATCATATTTTAGGCATTTGAACTTGTATATACTTCATTAAGAAGTGAGTGGCTCATGTTTTGTTAGATACTTCTCAGCAGGTTTTATATGTTAGGTATTTCAGGATTCTCCAGCAATCAGTTTTCAATTTGTGGATATCACTAGTTCATTAAGAAATGCATTGCGTATTTATACTATTTGCCACTACTCTGATCGGTGTATATAACCCCTTTGTTCATGCCCATGCTTAAGTGGCAGTTCTTTCTATTCACTAGCGTGGTGTTAACTAAACGGAGGCGTTATTTATTTTTTTTATCACTATTTTCTATTGCTGAAATTGTGATGTTGATGGAAGTTTAAGCTTTGCACGACCTTTGGTCATAAAAGGTCTGCACAGCTGGTTCGTTTACGGTGGCTCCGATTACTTTAACCTTGATTTTAATTTGATGTTGCTAGTGGTAGGCACTAGGATGTTTCTTTTCCTTGTAAATTTGATAGTTCTGAATCTGTTTTCTCCTCTATCATATCTTAGGCATTTGAACTTGTGTGTACTTCATTGAGAAGTGTGTGGCTCGTGTTTTGTTAGATACTTATCAGCAGGTTTCATATGTTAGGTATTTCAAGATTCTCAAGCAATTAGTTTTCAATTTGTGGATGTCACTAGTTCATTAAGAAACACATTGCATATTTATACTATTTGCCACTATTCTAATCGGTGTATATAACCCCTTTGTTCATGCCCAGGCTTAAGTGGTAATTCTTTCCATTCACTAGCATGGTGTTAACTAAATGGAGGCGTTATTTATTTTTTTTAACATTGTTTTTTATTGCTGAAATTGTGACGTTGCTGGAAGTATAAGCGTTGCACGGCCTTCGATCGTAATCAGTCTATATGGTCGGCTCGTTTACAGTGGCACCAGTGACTTTAACCAGGATTTTAATTGGATGTTGCTACGGGTAGTTTTCAGATGGTTCTAAATCTGGTTTCTATGTTTCATATGTTACGCATTAACGACTGCATGCATTTCATTGAGATATGAATGGCCGTTATTTTTTTCTAAATACACTTCGGCAGTTTTCGGGCCAGATTTAATACATTTCTTTTTTTCAAACAAATAAGTGACACCTCATTTCTTTAAAACGATAATAACCAATGATTGGGGAATAATAACAACAGTTGTACTTTTGATTCTTGTAATGAATACTTCATAATAGGATAAATGAACGTGACAAAACATAAAAAGGAAGAGTTTGTTCAGTTGTGTCTAAAAGACCAAAAAATCTAGCTAAGAATGACAAATTACCCATGCCAAGAAACCTGACTGTATATGCCTAAAAGAGTTCAACAGATCCATGAATCCGCCACCATCTGATGAATTCCATATAGTAGAATCCTCAAATCTGTTATTTACAAAACCATTGCGATCATTATCTGTCTGAAGGTCAACAACATCCTACAAGATCCACAACACAAAGAGAACAGCATATATGAATTAAGAACACCATTCCATATGAAAAATTTAACATATACATCACTTCTAACACATACCGGTTGTGATTTCCTCTTCCTTTTTTCCATTTACTCCTTTAGATGGAAAAACATATAGGCATCAAGCAGACTTTATTACTATCTCAACTAACCACATTATTTCTCCAGATTTTTCCAAAAACTATTCAATGTAACAAAGATCTACTTACCATGAATAAGAAGCCTTCACAACACACATTTTAATAAAAATTCTATTAGGAATCAATGAATCATTAACATGTAATTGATTGCATGAATTGTGACATAGACGGACAACACATTGAGATTGATATAGATTTTGGACTATTCGCACATGTAGGAGCAATATAAACTACCCATAATTTTGTGTTTGAGAACAAAGATCTTACATGTCTTCCACACAACCCAATATATTTCTAAATCCACTATCTATGTCTATCTCTATCGAAATTTCTTGTATCAATGACATTAGCTAAGCATAGCCTTCTCCACAACCCAATATATTCAATTAAAATCATACCTTATTAACATGTCCACTAGCAAGGTCAGTGTACCACATTTTTCCAAAGAAATAAAATTAAAAAACATCTAAATACCATGGATAAGAAACATTCACATTTCACATTCTCATAAAACCTCATGCAATTAAAGACTAACCTATACACTATACAACATACCTTGGAACCCTCTTGATTAATAACTTCATCGTCAGTCAATTCATCATTGCCTTCATTAGCATTGATCACTGTGCTATTCGGTTCACCTTCCGGATTTGAAAGGTCCATGGAGAATTTTTTTTACCAGAATCTTTGCACCGCCACGGCCACTTCTTTTTGTATAGGAAAAGCGGCACGCACCGTGGAGAAGCGACGACGGAGTGACGGTTTAGATCATTTGATGTGGACATTCGGAAGCAAATGATGATGCTCAGCGTGACAGGTTGCAAGGCACCCGGAGATGTGTTGCACCAACGGCGGCTTCTTAGTGAATGAATAGCGGCCCGCACGGTAGAAGATTGACGACGGCGACAAAGCTTGACTTATTGGGTGAAGGCGGTGGAGGAGGTAGGTGGCTATGCTTTTTGGGGGAGAGAAAAGAATGACGGCAGTAGTATTGAGATATGAAGGAGGGTTGTGAGACTGCATGCTCAGCGCATTTGTTCTGTGATTTTCTCCTTCAGTAACATATCTCCCATTCATGTTTTGGACGTGGTTAACAATAGTTTAAAAAACATTTTAAATTATACATTAATAAAACTAATTATAATTAAATTAATTATATTTAATTAAGTTATTCCATTTTTGGCTTATTAGGAGTTGGTTCCATATTCTTTTCCTTATAAATATCTGTTAGATTTTTTTACAACCTCAAATGCCCTTACATAATACCATAACATAATTTGATATACTTCTAAATAAATCATGCTATCACTATAGATAAATTTTATGGTGTTTATATTGCCTAACTTTTTCTTTCATATATAACATGTACAACATATTTAAAAAAACTATATAACATATTATATATAACAATGTTTAAAATGTTTAAAATATATTAAAAAATATCTATTTACATTTTCTTTAAGTAAGTTATGCATCGTACTAACAAGACCATATCCTTTACCATTACTTATTCTTTTTCATATAGAGTTTTTTTGTATATTTTTACTCAAATATTATATAAACTTATTTTTTTATGATTTTCTACAATAATTTTTAAATTTAGTATGCATAATTGATTATTAAGGACAAGGTTCAATTTTTTTTTTTTTGTGAGGCAGATTGTGAGATTCTATAATACAATTTTACTTACTCTGTAGCTAATTAGTGAGAAATATTAATATTAATTTGATGGTCCGTTTAGGTTGGTTCACTAACACCTCCTTTTACACTTTATGTCACTATATTTCTATAATTTGTTGTGTATATTAATTAGGAACTAATACATGATATGCTGCTGATTTGTTGTGTCATTCATTGTTATGCCTTTCATACACTTATATTTTGGTACATTATTATTTAAACAGAGTCATTCAATTATGATTGATAAGATTTGGATTCATAAATCAATTACATCAACATAGTATAAATGCGGGATTGAAGGATTTTTGGACTTTGCCTTTGCTAGAGCTGTTATAAATGGAAAAATTATATGTCCATACAGCAAATGTTGGTTCAACAATATGGGTACGAGAATTGAAGTATTAACTCATTTACTTCAAAAAGGATTTCCAAAAAAGTATACTTCTTGGTATATGCATGGAGAAACTATAGTCCAGCCGAAAGAACTATTAGGTCACGATCATATAGAGCTTGTTGAAAAACCACCATTGCATGATATGTTGACTGATGTTTTCGGTATAGATGACATCAATTATGAAGGTGATGATGATGAGGCCTTTGCTTCGAGAACTGATTCCGTTCCAATGCCGTTGATGATTAGATTTTTGACGGTTTAGAATTTCACAAATGAATTCTCGTCGAAGTATAGTCTCTAAACCAACAATAATCCTCTCATACAAAAATTTGTTTGTCACAAGTACAAACCCCTAAAATCTATAAACCGAAGTATTTAAACCTCGGGTCGTTCTCCCTAGGAATTACAATAAAGTGTCTTGTTATTGGTTGTGAGTTATTTTGGGGTTTTTGGATAAGAAGCATGAAAAGTAAATGTCAATGAAAATAAACTAACAACTATAAAAGGCTCTTGGCAAGGTATGAAAATTAGAAGTCCTATCCTAGTTATCCTTCTCAATTGTGATGAGAATTGTTCATTGCTACCACTTAGTTAACCCTTACTAAATGAAGGAAAGTCAAGTGGATGAATTGACTTGAGCCACAAGTCCTAGCCAACTCCCAAGGAAAGACTAGCTTTAGTGCACTCCAAACCAATTAGTAATCTCTCCAATTACCAATCAACAAAGGAATTAGATAACTCAAGTGTCACTAATTACTCTACCTAGGCCAAGAGGAACAAAATCTACACTATATCTAGAAGAGGCATTTCAACAAACACATAAAGGGCAATAAAAGTAAACAACATAAATTACAAGAATTAAAGAGAGATCTAACTACAAAGGTAAGAGATCAACAATAGAAAAGCAAAGAAGAACAATTATTATGAATTACCTCTTATTGAATTGAAAGAAAATGGAAGGAACAATAGTAGATCTACAACAAAGTGTAAGAACAACATAAAGAAAATTGCAATAAAAGAATGGAAGAAGAATGAATGTAACAACAAGGAATTGAGAAGATAGAAGTAGAAGAAGATGCTCACTTCTCTCTCTAGAAACTACTTCTAAAACTAATCCTAATGAGTGTGAATGAACTAATGGTAACTAACTTGTGTTTCCCTCTTCATTCCTTGGGTTAAATAGCATCAGAAATGAGTTGGATTGGGCCCACAAGGCTTTAGAATTCGCTAGCCACGTTTTGCTTTAAGTGAACCAGGTGGCAGCAACGGCGCGTGCGCGTACTATGCGCGTGTGCGCCACCATACGTGTAACAACTATAGCAAATCTTATATCGTTTCGAAGCCCCAGATGTTAGCTTTCCAACCCAACTGAAACCGCATCATTTGGACCTATGTAGCTCAAGTTACGATCGTTTAAGTGCGAAGAGGTCGGCTTGACAACTTTCCGGTTCTTTCATTTCTTCATGAGTTCTCCAACTTTTCATGCTTTCTTTCTTCATTCCCTTGATCCAATCTTTGCCTCCTAAATCTTAAATCACTTAACAAACATATCAAGGCATCTAATGGAATCAAGGAGAATTAGATTTAGCTATTTTAAGTCCTAAAAAGCATGTTTTCACTCTTAAGCACAATTAAGGGAGAAGTTATAAAACCATGCTATTTCATTGAATAAATGTGGGTAAAAGGTTATAAAATCCCCTAAATTAAGCTCAAGATAAACCCTACAAATGGGGTTTATCAACCTCCCCACACTTAAACCAAGCATGTCCTCTTGCTTAAACCAAGAATGAAGTAGGGGTATGGCATTTATTCAATGGGAACTAACTAAATGCAATCTACCTATATGCAACTATCTAAATGAATGCAATTGCTTGGTCAAAATAAATCAATTCCCAAGAAGCATATATGCACAAGGGCTAAGGACTAGCAAGTCTAATCCAAAGTTGAATTGAGTTATTAAATATTTTTACAAACTTGCATGAGAAGAGATGATTGTAGGTGGAAACATGTAATTGAGCATCAAACCCTCACCAGATGTATTTGCACTCTATTCGCTCGGTGTTTGGGGTTGATTCTCTCAATTCTCCCCTAATCATGCTTTCCAAGATTTGTTCTTCTTCTAACAATCAACATATATTTCATGCATGCATACATCTATCATGAGGTCTTTTCTTTGGTTTTAATGGGGCTAGGGTCAAGGTAGGATGCATATTTGGTCAAGTGAGCTTGAAATTTGAATCTTTGATAAGCTTAAACTTCCCACCTAACCTATGACATCCTATACAATTTCAAAGCTAACCTAACTACCCATTTCTCACTTTTTCACATACTCATGTACCCCTTTTCGTTTCACAACACTCATGCATTGATTTTATTGAGCTACACTTTGCTTTGGGGCATTTTGTCCCCTTTTTATTTCTTTCTTTTTCTTCTTTTTCTTTCTTTTTCTATTTTTTTCTTTTTTTTTCTTTTCCATATTATTTTTCTTTTCTTTTTCTTTTGTTTTTCTCATTTTTTTCTTTCTATATACAAGAATCTCAATGCATAAGGTCTATACATTTGATCAATACATGAGCATGTACCCAATTCCTAATATTTCCAATAATAATACAAAACTACCCTTTTATTCACCCAATGTCCCAAGGTTCCCACACTTGAATGATACTCACACACACTAGGCTAAGCTAATCAAAGATCCAAATAAGGACTTTTATTATAAGATGTAACCACACCATTAGGCTCAAAACTCACTTGTTTCTGTTCTTAGCTCAAAAAAATATGATCCACAAGATATATAATTCAAGCAAGTTTAATGAAAAGTTTTCACTCAAATCAATTGGTGCCCTATAGATAGAAATCCTTGAAAAATTTCATTATTTTGACTAAGCTTATTGTGTATACATATGCAAAAATTAAGAAAATGTAAGTAAAAATCCTAAAATCTTAAAATGAAATGCAAAAGTGTTGGGATTAGAATTTTGTCACCCAAAATCGCCGACCGGTCGGACGACCTCCCCACACTTAAAAGTTTGCACCGTCCTCGGTGCACTCAAAGATGAGTAAGGGGGTACGGCGACTCTCCGAGTTGCTGTGTGTTCTTAGTCTTGCTTCCATGTTTGCTTGTGGTGCATTCATAATGAAAATAAAAAATATAACACCATAAGATGAGAAGATATAAAAACAAGGAAGCATACATTGTTGGAATGAGGAACTAATCACTAGAAATGAGTGAGTGGATTAATGTGACATTAATGACAAATAAGTGTGTGAAATCTAAATTGCGCGGTTTAGAACACACATTAGCCTAAAAGTTATGTCACAAAAGAAGCATGCACTTCACTTATCTAGTGTGCTTGAGATGCTTTAAGTAAACTTGTAAGGTAAAACAAGCATTAAAGAAGCATG
>NC_029780.3:48574223-48575328 GCF_000817695.3 Arachis duranensis
TAATAAAATGTTGCCCTGCCCTCCACAAGGGCAGTATCGGGCTCACCAAGGAAGAAAATCAAAGGAAAAATGCCTATGATGCTTGCCACAAGAGTTGAACACGGGACCATGAGGAAGCAAGGAACTAAGTTCCATTACCGTACCAAGAAGCCAAGGAAAATGAATGAGCGTGTGTTTCTGCCCGGATTCGAACGCGGGACTTCATTTTGGAAACACTGCCCTGCCCTCCGCGAGGGCAGGGCAGCATTTTATTGGTGCATGAATCTGGCGCACCAAGGGACATTTCTGGCGCACCAAATCACTATCCTGGCAGCACTAGCACGCACCACAGCACGATCCTGGCAGCACCATATTTTTCTGCCCTGCCCTCCGCGAGGGCAGGGCAGCATTCTGCGCACCAGACCGCACCACGCCGCACCACGCCGCACCACGCACGCACCAAGCACCAAATCCTGCCCTGCTCTCCACAAGGGCAGGGCAGCCTCCTGGAAGCCACTTTTCTCATGGGCCGAAATTGGATAAAAAAATTCCAATTTAATTCATTTCTTCACCAAATCAAAAGCCCATCCAAATCCCAAAATCCAAGAATAGAAAGTGTATAAATAGGAGCTAGTTTTATGTAATTTGGGGGGAGCTCGAGACTTCATTTTTGAATTTTCCTTTCTACTTGCATTTTAATTTTGAACTTTGGAATTTCTTAGAGAATTGGGAAGGAGAATTGATCTCTCTTCTTCCTGGTTCCTGCTTGAGCACTCTTTACTTTTCTTGCTTTGGATCTTGGGTGAAGAATTGAAGAACTTCTGTTTCAATCTCACCTTGAGATCTCTTCTTTAATTTTCTGCATAATTGAATTCTATTTTCTGTTCATTTCTTATTCTTCTGTGATTTCTGCAATTTGCTTTCCTTTATTTCTTTTGCAATTGTTCTTGTTGGATCAAGGAAGGATTTGAGATCTAGACTTGTTATCTAGTCTCCTCCACTCCTGAGATCTTCAATCACTTTTAATTTGCTGCAAATTAAGCATCGCTTTCTATTTTTAATTCTTCAAGCATTTTTACTTTTCTGTTTGAAATCTGCTGCATCCCATTTCATATTCTAGCTCTCT
>NC_029780.3:48575407-48577666 GCF_000817695.3 Arachis duranensis
TTGCTTGATTCATCAATCCCTGTGGGATCGACCTCACTCTTGTGAGTTATTACTACTTGATGCGACCCGGTACACTTGCCGATTGGATTTGTGTGTTGGAAATTTATTTTTCCATAAAAACACCATCAAGTTTTTGGCGCCGTTGCCGGGGATTGATTTAGATCAACAATGATTAAGTGGGTGAGAAGTCTAGATCAAGCATTTTCTTTATTTTTGTTCTCTGTTCTAAGTTGAAACCAAGGTGTTTGAGTTATTGCCTCACTAAGAAAATCATCTCTGAGATATGAATTTCAATTTTTCGTGGTGTTGTGTTTTACAAAATTCAAATGGAGTTCAACTCATCTTATGATCAAACAAATTTTATGGGATATTACCCACCATCACCAATCTCTAATGGTGGCTGGGAATATCACCAAGAGAATACACATTCTGAGCACTCCAATTCATGGAGATTTGCTTCAGAGACACAAGATGAGCAAGAAAATCATATGGGATACCAACCACCACCACAAAATGATTCATATCATTATCCTCATGGTGGATGGAAGTATCACCAAAGAATGGAAGAGCATCCACCCTCACATCCCAGTTTCTCATTTGAAAGTTCTTCATCACTTGATTATGATTACTCTCAACCTTCATCTCTTGAACTAACAAATTGGGATTACCTTCAAGCCATTGAAATACATAGAAAACTCGTGGAAAGATACACACAACCCCAATCCTGGACAGAAATCGTATTCAAGAAGATGAATGAGTTCTCAGAGCAAACAAGGAGGAACTTAGAACCATCCAACAGTGAGGATGAAGACAAATTTCTGAAGGATAAAGTGGAAGAGCAAGATAAGGAGGCTACTGCATCAAGTGAACTTTCAATGAAGAATGAGGTGGTTGAAAATGAAACTGCACTTGAGATGAAAAGGGAACATGAACATTCACAACCCTCGCAAACTTCCCTTGAATCTGTGATCGAAAAATATGAAGAGGAGATGAAGAAATCTTGGGAAGAACAACAAACCTCCTCCATAAAAGGACTATTAAGTCAAATGTTGGGTGCAAGGGAGGAAGTGGAGGAGCAAGAAAGTGAGGAATTCATTCCAAACTCAAGTGAAACAGAGAGGCACATGAAGGACAAGCTCATTAAACCACCAATTCAAAAAGCTCTGGATGAATACCAAACTCCAATAATCACACAGCAACCAAGTCTTGAATTCAAAGAAGTGAAGGCAACTAACAAAAGCACCAATCCTGTCCCTAATCCAGCAAGCAAGATCAATCAAGCCATTTGCAAAAGGAAGCTTGCTGAGGAAAAGCCAAGGCAAGGGACAGTAGCTGAATCTTCTCCCCTCTTGAAGTCATTCCTCTTAACAAACTGGAAAAAGAGGAAGAAAGTAAATAACAGGTAGACAGTAGGTACATTTCTTCTCCATGCTTTGTTTAAATTTCAATAAATTGGCATATGATCACATTCTAAGTTTGGTGTTGCCTTGCAACAAATTATTTTCAATCTTTTTGGATGATTGCATCAATTCTACATGAAAGTGTCACACTAAGATTCTAAGTTTGGTGTGCCACTTATTTTTCTATGCAACTCATCTAGCAACATCACTTGTCTGCATAATCATATTGCCTTTGCATTGTTATTTTTCTTTTATTTTTGACATTTCGTTTGCATTCTCTTTGTTTTAGTTATTTTTTTTTATTAACTGTTTTTGTAAATACATCACCAAGACATCCTTATTCATGACAGACTCTTCATTTGGTGATTGTATTTAACAAATAACAGTTTCTCTTGTTTAGTTTTAGTTCAAATAAATTGACATTTGGTTGCATTATAAGTTTGGTGTTGCTATGCAAAAAAATTTGGTTCCAATGCTTACTAGATACTTGCATTAATTTCAAGTGAAAGTGTCACACTAAGTTTGGTGTGCCACTTATCTTTTATGCAATGTATTGTGCACACCTTCTTATGCTTGCAATCAAAATGTTGTTGTCTCCATGCCTTGTTTGTTATCTTTAATTTTGCTTGCTTGAAACACATGTGTTACTAACATATCATTGTGTAAGACATTCATGATCCATCTTAGCCCCATAGCCACTGTTCTAATTATTGCTTGAGGATGAACAAGCATATTGAGTTTGGCAAAGGAAAGAGGAAGAATAGAGGAAAGAGGACAACAATAATGAAGATGAACTACAATGTTGTAGAGTTCCCTTTCTTCTCATTTGTTTCCAGCACTTAAATTGCATGATTGTCTT
>NC_029780.3:48577684-48580912 GCF_000817695.3 Arachis duranensis
CAAATGCTTGAAAACAAAACACTTAGAAGTCAAGGCTAGGCTCAAGTGCAAAAGCACTCCCTCAAAGCTCAAGGCTCTGAGCATCAATGATTAGAGAGTCAAGAAAAGAAAAGAAAAATGAGCTTAATGAAGTCCTCTAATTAAATGCTTGTGGTGCTTATGTATCAAGTGGTAATACTTGAAAACAAAGCATTTAGAAGTCGTAGCTTTGTTATTAACTCATGGGGCAAAGCACCCAAAAGGAAAAAAAAAATCAAAAGCTTGTTTCAAGGAAGAATTATAAGAAAAAGATTTCATAAAATAAGCTAGATAGAAGCATCAATCATTTACATCTCTTTTGTAATTGTAGCATGCATAGAAAACTAGCTTGCCATGAACATTAACTTGCTACTCTTCTTACCTTGGATTGTCAATTTCTATTGCATGATTCTTTTCTTGCTTGGGGACAAGCAACATTTAAGTTTGGTGTTGTGATGACAAGTCATCATATACCCATTTTTCAAGCGAATTTCACTTGTTTTATTAGTTTTTATGCACTTTCTTGCATCCTAAGTAAGTGATTTGGAATGAAAATGCATAACTTCTTTAAATCAAGCAACCACCATGAAATTAATGTTAATTCATGAGGTTTAAGCTAATTTTAATTGGATTTTAATTGATTTATAAGCCTTGTGAATTTAGTGATACTTGGAGTGGTTGTTTTGGTTTGTTTCAAGTGAAGAAAAGAATAAAAGAGAAAAGCGTGGCCTAAGAAAGCGTGACCCAAGGAGAAGGAAGCGTGGTCAAAGGAAGGAAAAGTGTGCCGCATGCAATGGGGAAAGTGTGGCCAAAGGAGAAAAAGGCGTGGCGCATAAAGGAGAGAGCAAGCATTGCCCTCCACAAGGGCACACTGCCCTCTAGGAGGGCAACATAAGGAAACAAGGCTTGAAAGGCAAACTCTGCCCTGCCCACGACAAGGGCAGAGCACAAAATTGTGCCTTGGATCAAAGAAGAGCAAAACCTTGCCCTGCCCTCCACAAGGGCAGTATCGGGCCTTCATGGAAAATAAATCAAAGAAAAAATGCCTATGATGCTTGCCACAAGAGTTGAACACGGGACCATGAGGAAGCAAGGAACTAAGTTCCATTACCGTGCCAAGAAACCAAGGAAAATGAATGAGCGTGTGTTTCTGCCCGAATTCGAACGCGGGACTTCATTTTGGAAACACTGCCCTGCCCTCGCATTTTGTTGGTGCATGAATCTGGCGCACCAAGGGACATTTCTGGCGCACCAAATCACTATCCTGGCAGCACCAGCGCGCATCACAGCACGATCCTGGCAGCACCATATTTTTCTGCCCTGCCCTCCGCGAGGGCAGGGCAGCATTCTGCGCACCAGACCACACCACGCCGCACCACGCCGCACCACGCACGCACCAAGCACCAAATCCTGCCCTGCCCTCCACAAGGGCAGGGCAGCCTCCTGGAAGCCACTTTTCTCATGGGCCGAAATTGGATAAAAAAAATTCCAATTTAATTCATTTCTTCACCAAATCATTTAATTTCCAGCACCCCAGCCCCGTTACTTTTCATGCAATTTACTTTTCTTGCAATTTAAGTTTCAGCTATTTTACATTCTTGTTATTTAAGTTTTAGCAATTTAATTATTCTGCACTTTTAATTCCCTGCCATTTACTTTCTATTGGCTACACTTCATCCAAATTCACTTCAATGTTAGCTTGACTAAACTAATCACCCACTAAAGTTGCTTGATCCATCAATCCCTGTGGGATCGACCTCACTCTTATGAGTTATTACTACTTGATGCGACCCGGTACACTTGCCGGTTGGATTTGTGTGTTGGAAATTTATTTTTCCATAAAAACACCATCATAACCTCAATTAAATAGTCCAACAAAGATTATCGAAAAACATTCGCGCTAAAATAGCATTTAGGCAATAAGAGGCAACAATGTGTAGTAAACAAAGTCAATAATCCAACACTTATAATGAAAAGAGAGAAAATAAAATGAAAACTAACTAATTAACCAACTAAAATAAATGGTTATCCAGGGTGTTAGGAAGTGTTGGATGAGGGATTGGAGGAGGGAAGAAGAAAGGAGAAGGAAAAAAAATGGATCGAGGAGAAGAAAAGAAATGGATGGAAGAAAGGGCATCCACGCGCACGCACGCATGACGCGCGCGCGTCGATGGCTTATTTCGAGAGTGGCGCGTACGCGTCATGTGCGCGAACGCGCAAATAGGTTTGTGCCTCAGGCCCAATTTCCGCACAGTGCAGGCCTAACTCTCGGGTCAAGGTATGGAAGGTGGAACTTCTCAATCCACGCGTACGCGTGCATGGCGCGCTCGCATGGATGGTCCAAAACGCTTGATGCACGCGTACGCACGCAGTGCGCGTACGCGTGGATGGTGCTCTATTTTTTTCAAAAAATTTTGCTATGTTTTTGCACCAATCCAAGCATTCCAAACCTCCAAACAGCTACCAAAATACCATAAAACCTTATTTAACATACTAAACTGCCAATTAGACTCATTAAAATAATCAAAACAAGAAATTAAACTAATTCTACCAATATGTACAAAACAGAAAATGAAAGGATTTTACCATGGTGGGGTGTCTCCCACCTACCACTTTTGTTTATTGTCCTTAAGTTGGACTTATGGGGAGCTCCTCTCATGGTGGCTTGTGCTTGTACTCATCTTGGAACTTCCACCAATGCTTGAATCTCCATTGTGCCCCAAGATTTCCTATGGGTTGAGCCAAGTGTTGATGGAGTTCTTCACAAGCTTGGGGCTCCCAAAGTTGATCCTCTTCTTGTAATCCGGGATCCCACACTTTGTTTTCACACCCGTCTTGAGGTTGATCATCATTATTAGTCCAACCGGATGGTGAGTAAGGTGAATTCTCTATACAGTGGCCAACAATCCTCCTAGACCCATCTATTTGAGCACTACTCCAACCTTTATATCTCATGTTTGATGCATCAACCATAATGAGCCTTGATTTGCAACGCCAACCACGAAACATCTTTCGCTTACGCTTCATCCCACAAAGCATCCTAAGTTGACCATCCGTATCAAGCAAACCATATTCAAGTGGGATAATAAAGCTAATAGAAATGAATTTCACCCACTCAAATAAAGGTGTAGATGGCAACCTAGGCAAAGATGCTTCCAAAGATCTTGACAAAGCATAACCAACCCTCGTTCTTCTATCTCTAGGGATTTC
>NC_029780.3:48581160-48581842 GCF_000817695.3 Arachis duranensis
GCATCAATTTCAATCATCTTGGAGGGGTTTTCTTCAACTCTATGTTCCCATGGAGGCTCCGCATCTCCTAAGTCTTCTACCTCTTCTTCCTTGTCTTCAACAATTAAAGCTTTCTCCAATTGTTCCAATACAAAGCAACTTCCTTCATTTCCCACCGGAGTTTCCAATCTCTCCTCCATGTTATGCTCTTCTTGAGCCATGGAAGTTCCTTGAGTGTTCAAGCATTGGGAGGTTAATTGATTTGTTACTGCATCCAAGCCGGCTATGAAATTTTGCACATCCCTTTTCATCTCTTCTTGCCCTTGAACAAGAACACCAAGGGTTTCATCCACTAGAGGTTGGGGTGGGTGAAAGGGTTCCTCATTTTGGGAAAAGGGTTCATAATAGAAAGGTGGTTCTTCTTGGTAGAGTTGTGGTGGTTCAATATTTTCCATTCTTTCCACTTGTTGCACAACACACTCCATGGTTGCTTGAAATTGATCCAATGCTTCCTTGAGATGACCCCTTGACTCTTGTTCCTCTTGGATAATATGATTAGTATCATGTGGCTCTTGGATCAATGGATATGAGTATTCTTCCATGAGAGGTTGTGGTGGAAAGTAGTATTCATCTTGTGGTTGAAAATTTTCATTTATTGGAGGTGGTTCATCTTGGTAATAATATGGAGGAGGTGGCTCTTGAA
>NC_029780.3:48582771-48582932 GCF_000817695.3 Arachis duranensis
AAGTCCTAGCCAACTCCCAAGGAAAGACTAGCTTTAGTGCACTCCAAACCAATTAGCAATCTCTCCAATTACCAATCAACATAGGAATTAGATAACTCAAGTGTCGCTAATTACTCTACCTAGGCCAAGAGGAACAAAATCTATACTATAACTAGAAGAGG
>NC_029780.3:48583075-48594632 GCF_000817695.3 Arachis duranensis
ATCCTAATCCTAATTTTAGAGAGAAGTGAGAGCTTCTCTCTCTAGAAACTACTTCTAAAACTAATCCTAATGAGTGTGAATGAACTAATGGTAACTAACTTGTGTTTCCCTCTTCATTCCTTGGGTTAAATAGCATCAGAAATAAGTTGGATTGGGCCTACAAGGCTTTAGAATTCGCTGGCCACATTTTGCTTTAAGTGAACCAGGTGGCAGCAACGGTGCGTGCGCGTACTATGCGTGTGCGCGCCACCATACGTGTAGCAACTATGGCAAATCTTATATCGTTTCGAAGCCCCGGATGTTAGCTTTCCAACCAAACTGGAACCGCATCATTTGGACCTCTGTAGCTCAAGTTATGGTCGTTTAAGTGCGAAGAGGTCGGCTTCACAGCTTTCTGGTTCTTTCATTTCTTCATGAGTTCTCCAACTTTTCATGCTTTCTTTCTTCATTCCCTTGATCCAATCTTTGCCTCCTAAATCTTAAATCACTTAACAAACATATCAAGGAATCTAATGGAATCAAGGAGAATTAGATTTAGCTATTTTAAGTCCTAAAAAGCATGTTTTCACTCTTAAGCACAATTAAGGGAGAAGTTATAAAACCATGCTATTTCATTGAATAAATGTGGGTAAAAGGTTATAAAATCTCCTAAATTAAGCTCAAGATAAACCCTACAAATGGGGTTTATCAGCCGTCGAAAAATGACACTAACGAGCATTCAAGGAGAATTAGAGAGTTGCTAAAGGATGGGAATCGTAAATTATATCCTGGGTGTGAAAAATATAGCAAGTTATCATTTGTTGTTGAGTTGTATCATATCAAGGTGTTGTGCGGTGCGACTAACAAGACATTCTCCATGATAGTCGTCCTTCTCAACAATGCTTTTCCCCATGCTAACTTGCCCACTTCATTTTATGAAGCCAAAAGAATAATTAAATTGTTAGGTTTGGGATACGAGAAAATTCATGCATGTCCAAATAACTGTATGCTCTTTTAGGGAAAAGACAATGAGAAAAAGAATTAATGTATGGTCTATAACACATCTCGATATAAAGTAGAAGAGAACACCAACAAGAATACGGAAGTTGTGGTAACGAGTCAAGATCAAAAGAAAAGGATACCAACAAAGGAGTTAAGGTACTTTCCTTTTACTCCTAGGTTAAGAAGGTTATACATGTTCTCTAAGACAGCAAGACTAATGCGCTGGCATTCAAAGTTTCCTAACTCAGATGGAAAGTTAAAGCATCCTAGAGATAGCAAGGCATGGAAAGATTTTGATTTATTACATCCAGAATTTGCAAAAGATCCTCGTAACATAAGGCTCGCTTTAGCAACCGATGGCTTCAATCCATTCGGGACTCTCAGTTCAAACATTAGCATTTGGCTAGTGATGCTATATATGCAACTATCCTCCATGGTATTGTATGAAGCAAACTTCCCTCATAATGTCTATGATAATTCCTGGTCGAAAAATGCCTGGAAATAATATTGATATTTTTTTCAACCACTTATTTGTGAGTTGAACTAATTATGGAAAGGTGTTGATGTCTACGATACTGTTGATGGTAACATTTTTTGTATGCATGCTGCATTATTTTGGACTATTAGTGATTTTTCAGGTCTTGATAATCTGTCTAAGTGGAATACACATACGAGCCCTGCTTGTCCATCATGTAACTTTAATACAGTCTCCAAAAGGTTGAAGTTTGGAATGAAGTATTACTTTATAGGACATCGTTGATGGTTACCCAATGACCACGAGTATAGGCACAATAAACACTCTTTTGATGGCCATACAGAACTAAGAGGCCCACCTCCGATGTTATTAGGCAGAAGAATTTTGTCCCAAATTAAGAGTAGTCGAAAAAGACCTCAAGATGCACTTAACGATAGCAACATCCCACTATAATGAAAAAAAGAGGAGTATTTTCTTAGATTTACCATATTGGAAGGATAATCTTGTTCGTCATTGTCTTGAAATGATGCACATAGAGAAAAATGTGTGTGATAATGTGCTTTTTACTGTACTTGATGACAAAGAAAGGACTAAAGACAACTTGCAAGCTCATAAGGACATGCAGTTGATGGGAATTAGAGAACAACGCCATCCATATCCTAATTCTTCCAAGTGCCCTACCTCGTACTTTAGAATGACAAATGTTGACAAGGATATTTTTCTAGGTGTTCTAAAGAGTGTCTCTTTTCCAGATGGTTACTCTTCAAATATTTCTAGATGTGTCGATGTTAAAAAATGAAAGGTAAGCGGTCTAAAGAGCCATGATTCATCACACATTCTTCTGGAACATATTTTGCCAATTGCACTTAGAAAATCCTTGCCTAAGGAGGTTACATCCGTGCTTATCGAGCTGTGCAACTATTTTAGAGAAGTCTCAGGAAAATCACTATTGAATTGTGTTAGCGCTCTGTCACATGGAAATGATATTTTCTTCAGCATTTTTCACTATTATGGTTCATCTAGTTATTCATCTGGTAGAGGAAGCAATGATTGCGGGTCCAGTGCAGTATAGATAGATGTATCATATTGAAAGGTAAATTTTGGCACTCTAACAAGTTTTAATTGAATCTATTTATTACGATATATTTTTATGGATAACTAATTTCTTCTTCTTGTTATTAGGGTCCTGGGACATTTAAAATCTTATGTCCGTAACAAGGCTGCACCGGAAGGGTGCATAGCTGAAGGTTACATAATAGAGGAATGTTTAACTTTTTATTCTAGATATTTAGAGGATGGCAATATTGAGACAAGGTTCAACCGACCAAGGTGCAACGATGACCAAAATGACAACACTTCTAGTAGTTGCTCTACTGTCTTATCTAAGATTTTTCCAGTCTTAGGAATATCTCGTAGAGCTCAC
This sequence comes from Arachis duranensis, assembly GCF_000817695.3. Lineage (NCBI taxonomy): Eukaryota > Viridiplantae > Streptophyta > Magnoliopsida > Fabales > Fabaceae > Arachis > Arachis duranensis. Next base: position 48,585,955 of record NC_029780.3, read on the forward strand.
AAGATTTGTTCGTTAACACCAACTGAGAAATTGCAGGCCCATCGTTATGTGTTGACAAATTGTTCAGTGGTGGACAAGTTCCGCTAGTGAGTTATGTTGTTATTTCTAACTTAGATTTCAATTATTTTCTATAACTATTACATAACTGTAGTGTACTTTACCAGAAAATGTAGATGCGAGATTGCCAGAATATACCGTGGTAGAAAAAATACAACCAAAATCATTGAACAATATAGCCATGCCAAATTCCTTGAGTGGTTTAGGGATTAATGAGTTATTTACATTTTGTAAAACTTATTTGATCCTAAATGGAATTTAGGATCACATATTAGAATTTTAATCTATTAACACATGTAGGTTGCAAAAAATGATGATCCAGATCTCACTCCGAAAATCAAGTGGCTTGCAGAAGGGCCTAATGATGTTGTGAAGAGGTTTGAGGAGTATAATGTTCATGGGTTCAAGTTTCATAAAATGAAGAAAGATCAAGGACTTAAAACACAAAATAGTGGAGTGGTTATGTCTGCTATTACTAATAGCGTTTCAAATGGCAGGAACTCTATTATAGTAGCAAGCGATAATACATATTATGGTAAAGTGGTAGATATGATAGAGTTAGACTACTTTGGCAAGGTGAGAGTTGTGTTGTTCAAATGTATTTGGGTTGATACCACACTTAACAAGGGAATCAAGATAGATCAATTTGGGATCACAAGTGTAACTTTTTCTAACTTGATACACACTGGTGATAATGAACCAGATGAGCCATTTATCCTTGCAACAGATGCAAGAATGGTTTACTATGTTGATGATCTAGTTGATGAAGGTTGGTGTTTTGTTTGTCATACGAAACCCATAGATTTATATGATATAGGAAATTTGAATGAGGAGGAATTAGATGAATCTTTGGTGGAGGACATACCATTTTGTGAGCAATAAGTAGAGAATCTTAAAGAGTTTCAATTGACGAGGGATGAGGTTGATGAAGCATAACAGGATGAATGCATGTTGACGAAAATGATGATAATGACTGCGATGACGATGATGATATAAATAACTTAGACAATATTTGATGGATTCTAGATAATTTGTTACTCTAGAGTTTCTTGAGGTCTTGGAGAATTGGCTTTGACATGAATGTTTTTTTAATAATATTATGAGATAATTTAATTTTATTATTTAATAAATATTAGCTTTGATGGTTTTATATGTTTAACGTTGATTTATAGTGATAGTGAGCAATATAGCATGCACTAATATTAAAATGTCTAATGCTATAAGATAATATTAAATATTTAATTATTGCTTTTGACTAAAGTTATGAGAAATATAATAAGGTAAAAGACAATACAGAAACTAAAAATAAAGATAAGAGGATAATTAACTATTTTTTTATTAAACTTATGAAAAATCTATTAGTAACAATTTAAATTATAGAAGACATTTTTTTATTAATTCTTTAAAGAACTTATCATTAACAATTTAGATTAAAAAATAAATTAAAAAAATAAACACTATTATCCTTAATGTGGGGATTTTAAAGGTTTAATAAACTTTTCATTCCAAGTATTGTCTAATTTTTTTTACTAAAAGCTTAATTTTTATTCTAGTTTTTGTTTTTTAAATCACTTTTTTCACTCTGAACTCGAAACAAAAACAAGAAAAGAAGCATAAAATACATCAAGGGATCAAGCAAAAGTTGATTTATCACCTTTTTAATAAATTGATTCACAAAATACAAATTAATGAACTAGGTTAATTTGAAATCCAAGATCATTCATCACATGAATTCATATTTGAATTAAGTTGTCAGTCTTACTTGTAAGAAAATTAATACTAATAAATTAATGAGTATGTACTCACTTCTATAAAAGTTCTTAATTTTATTAAGTAACGTAAACTGATTTGTAAAATTTGTTAAATAAATTTTATGTGATAATTAATTTGTCTTACAAATTTAAATTTTAATAACTGACTTAGTAATTAAAATTTAATAAACATTAAATTTTTTGGGTAAAAATATTTACAAAACTGACTTAATGTATAACTCTTATTCGTACAAAATAGAAAAATAATTAAATAATAGTGCATTATTTGAATCATCACCCACATGAAATCAGAAATTTTGAGAGTTGTATATTTATTAAAATAGTTTTTATGTTATTTAATATTATTACAAAAATTAAAGATAAAAATATACAGACTTAAAATTTAAATTTAAATTTAAATTTTAAATCGTATTTGATCATTAAAAAATAAATAAATAAATAACTATTGTATTAGAAATAAATTAATATAAGATATATTTAATAAATAATAAACAGTAGAATAGAAAAAAAAATTTTAAAATTAAAAAAATAAAAAAGTAAATAAACGGCCTAAACAACAATGACTAAACTGAATATTCAAGATTTAAAATTTTAAAGTGCGCTTAAGGCGGAAACTTAAAGTAACCACCCATCACTCTGTTCACATCTTGGTTTTGATTCAGTTACTTTATATCACCTGAAGGCACTTCCTTTAACACGTTATATGAGTCGTATCATATGACATCATTCTCCAAATACAAAATACCAACATTTTTTTCTTTATTTTAGTGTTATTTGTTAGTTTTTTTGGCAGATTTCCTCATAAAGCAAAAACGTAATAATTCAGGGAAGGCTTTTCTAGCAGAACTTCGATAACCACAAAATATCAACAACAATAAAAAATTTTTCGAGGGTTTGGATGAAATAAATCTCAACCAAGACGATGCTGGATCTTTAGATATAGACATGACGAATGAGCATGATACAATGACAACAGAACAACTAACTGCACCCACCAAAAAAAATCATAGCGACCCTTTAGTTGTGAATGTTAAAGTTACATGTAATTTCAAATTTGTACGTGATTTTTTTAGTTCTAATATTTTGTTTATTTCTTTTATTCAATGTTGCATTCGTTTATAAACCCTTCTACTGGAGAAATCACAGCTCGCAAAATGACTACCATTCAAATTTGACATTTGAAAAAGGAGAAAAAAATCATGATAGAACTTGATGGCCATAGACAAGGTCGAGATAATGGCGCAAATTTATTAGTACAATTTCTGTGTGTAATGGTCTGTAGAACAACGTTGTGTCCAATTTCAATTCAAAGATGGATCAGATGCCTAAAAACAACACAAAAAAGTAGTGAAACTACATTGAAGTAAGTATGTATACTTTAGACATTTTAAAATTTTTTCTGCCTTTTAAAATTTACCTTGTCTTTTTAATCTATGTGTCTTTTTCATTTTTAATGTTTAGTTTTGTTCAATTCTTGTATTTTTCAGTTTAATTTCTTGTATATTATTTTGGTTTCTATGGTGTGATTTTGGAGTATGATAATATTATATTAGCTTGAACATTTTGATATGTCTTGTACTCATAAACTATTTAGATATCATGTTCTCAAAAGATGTGAGACTTGTAAACATAAAAAAATGACTTAAGATTTTAAAAAGAGAGAATTCACGAGGGAGTACTACTTGAAATAGGCAAGGTAAGAGGATTGAATCTAGTATTAAATAAGATTGATGATACTTTATTTAGATTTGGTTGTATGGTTGGAAATACAAGCAATGTTGAGAAACCATGGCTGTGATGAAAAATACGTGCTGGCTAGCTTGATTAATAGTATTTGTACATTTTAAAAGAGAGATAAAATGAGAGGAGGATATTAATGTTATTGGAGAGGTGCATGTATCTGGCTATATTTTTATTAGGTCTATCTTAAAGAATTCATTGAGTAGAATTGGTTTGTTTCTTCGCTTATTAGGTCTGTTTTTTATTTTTTATTTTTAACTTAAAATGCTATATGCTCTAATTTTAGTGATTGTTATAGATCATGTTAGAAAACGGTACTTTGAGAAAAATAAGTAAAGGGATGAACAATATAAATTTTAATGTTGTGTATATATATTTTGAAGAAAAATTTTGAGTTTGATTATATTGTTGGCATTAAATGAGCACTTAGGACATTGAGTGATCGATGGAAAGCTTACAAATATTCGTTACGGAATATTTATTTTTATCCTAATAAAACAAAGGAAGAAATTCTGACAACTAAGATTGATTCAGATATACATCCCATTGAATGGACGGCTTTTGTACTTCACTACACGAATTCTAAGACAAAGGTAATAGAATAATATTTTTTTAGTAGTACTGTTATATTAATTTTTTTATTTTATTACAGCTATCTTTTATTCTTGTTATTTTTATAACAATATTACATTTATTTTTTGTGATTATAAATTTTAGAAACAATGCTTGTAAAATAGAAAAAATCGAGAGAAGTTTCAAGTATCACATGCTGATGGTATTAAAAGCAATCTAGAAGAACAAGTGGAATCATGATTTAGTAGGCCGTGTGCGAGATTTTAGTAGTACTTTATGTCTGGTAAATTTTAGTAAGTCTAAACGTATTTTTGGATTTATAACTAAAGGAGTCTTCAGCAACGCATCTCAGCAGCATGTGTTAAATTTAGAGAAGTAGGTTGAAACATTAGAAAAAAAGTTAGATGAATATAAAAAAACCAAAATTCAATTAGCAACTCTGCACAAATTTTTATTATCAAAATATGATGATGAAGTACCTAATATGTCCGGTGATATACCAGACATTTAATTAGTATATTTAATAAATAATAGTTAAAAATTTAAATATATTTACTCTAGAATATATTAAAATATTATATATATAAAAAGTTTGGCATAAATTAAAACCAAGGCAACATATTATAAAATAATAAAAAAAGTTAGTTACAGAAAAAAAAGTAGTAAATTAGCATAAATTAGCCATAAATAATATATGAAAAATAGTGCAAGTTAATCACAAAAATAGCGTAATTAAATAATCCGGCGTTAGTCACGGAAAAAATGGTGGTTGAAAAATTCGATTTCTATCCTGCAAAAATTAGTTACAGATAAAGTGTAGTAGAATTATATTTTTCGATTTGATAAATTTTATTTAGTCATGGCATTATGTGTGGGTAGTGATATACGAATCATGACTCTTCAAAAGTCTTCACAGTGTTTAAAACTGTGGCTAATAATTCTAAAATTGTGGCAAATTGAAAATATAACCCCTAATTAGCTACAAATATTTTTTCGTGACCAATGTATAGTTGCTACTGTTATTTTGGAGTTTAGTCACGATTTTTTTTTCGTGGCTAAACCCCTTATTTCTTGTAGTAATATTTCATTACTCAATTCATAAATTACAATTTTTTTCATTTTAATAGCTCGAAAATGATCTATTTTCTTTTTTAATAAGTAGTCTTATTCTATTTATAGTTATATTACCAATCATGAAATAAATTAAATTAGATTAAATTATGTGATATTTGGATAACTAAATGAATTAATTATTAGTTCAGTTAATTAGTTATAATTGGTTGAATTTAAAGAATTAAAACAAAATAAATTAAAAAATACTTTTGAAAATATACCACATCAACTCGTTAACTATAAAAAATGAATATAATAAGATTCAAATAATAATAACATAATTTTGACGTTGTATAAATAATAAATAATTAAAGTGTAAAGAAATATTTTATATTTTTTTATTTTATTTGTCCTATTTTTTCGGTCTTATAATTTTATGAAAAGATGGAAGGATTCTTAAATAAAATTCTGATATTTTTTTACTATATTTTTTAACATGTATGTGACAATTGGCCAAATACAAAAAAAAATTCAAATGATGGTGATCAGACATATAAAACATATTATTTAAGTTTAAAATAACCATGATTTTTTCTTCAATCTTTAACCTTTATCTCTTTTTTTCCCCTTCTAATTTATCATCTAACACAAAAATCTGAAGAATTTATAAATTAAATTTTACTTCTTACAACCAAAACGACTCCTATAAAATTGAAGTATGAATACCTCTCATTTTATATGTTCTCTACTCTAGATATATTTTATTTAGTCGGTTACTTGCTAATGCAAGCTATGACTTCAAATACTGAAAAATGGTGTTTTTCATCCTATTTGGGTCATATGTAAAAAGCAATAGCAACCTGCTTCATTAAGCTCCAAGTATTATAATTATAACTATTCTGGCATACATGCATAAATGTAGCATCCACTATTTAGGTCTTTATGCACTATTTAAACGGTGATTTGCCATCACATTATATATTTGTACACATTCTCCAATTTCTATTTCATAAAAAAAAATAGTGAAAGTTTAAATTTATTTAAGAAGAAAAAGGGTATAGTTAAATATGTTAGAAATTTTAGAATTCTTTAACCCTAAGATTATTCATGTTAAATTTTTAAGAAAGATAGTTGAGAGTACGGAAGTATATTTAAATTCGTGAGTATAATTGAGAGAGTTTTGATTTTTTGATCTTTCTCAACCAAAACATTCTGTATTTTTGATAGGGCTGAATCACAATTCCTCTAATGGAAAAAGAGTTATGGAGGTGGCTTTGATGCGTTGGATCCAAAACTCTGAATTCCCTATTTATATTTGAGTGTGTCACTCATTAAACCCTAAATAGTATATATGATTTTCTTCTCATTTAATACCAAATCAAAAGTAATAATAACTTATTCAATTCAGTATTTATGATAATAAAAGAGATCACCATTATATAAGTCATTTAATGTGAAATATTTTAATTTTCAATTATCATTAATATATGTATTGTCCATAAATAGATTAGAAAATAATAATTTTCTAACAAAATAATTGATTAACAAAAATTATAATAAATTATGTGATACTTAAATATCTAATCAAATCAATTAGTTTATATAATTAATTTATTATAATGAGTTGAATTTAATGAATTAAGAGAAATAAATCAAAAAATACTCTCAGAAATATACCACATCAACTTCATCATTAAGTGCAAAATCCTATTTTTATATAATAGAATAGATAAGCTCCATAAAATTGAGATATGAATACCTTTCATCTTATATGTTCTCCATTTTAGACACAATCTATTTAGTTAGTTACCAATGCAAGTCTTGATTTCAAATACTAAAAATTGGTGTTTTTCATCTTATTTGGGTCATATTTACGAAGCAATGCAACCTGCTAATGCAATAGTATTTTTAATGGTGTGAGATTACATCTAATGGTGAGAAAGTAATTACTTTTCTTTTGATGGTTAAGTGTTGGCCAGAAAACACAAAAGTTGCTGGCTCCCTAGATTTTTTCCTATTTAAATGGTGATTAGCTGTCATATTATATATTTGTGCACATTCTCCCATTTCTATTTCAACAAAAAATAGTGAAAATTTGAATTTATTTAAGAAAAAAAATGCTATAGTTAAATATGTTGAAATTTCTAGGATTCTTTAATCCCAATATCATTCATGTTAAATCTTTAAGAAAGATAGTTGAGACTGCAAAAGCGTACCTAAATTTGTGAGTATAATTAAGAGAGTTTTGTTTTGTTTTTTTAATCTTCCTCAACCACAGTTGTTTGTATCTCTAATAGGGTTGAATCACAACTCCTCTAATGGAAACATAGCTACGGAGGCAGCTTTAGTGTGTTGTAGACCAAAATTCTGAAGTTATTTATAGTTGAGTGTGGTGCTCATTAAACCCTAAAATCCAAATAAAATAGTATATTTAGTTTTATTCTCATTTAATTCCAAATCAAAAGTAATAATAATTTATTTTATTCACATTAAATACTAAAATCTAATAAAATAGTTTATTTGATTTTATTCTTATTTAATTCTAAATCAAAAGTAATAATAATTTTTTTAATTTAGTATTTATGATAATAAATAATATCATTATTATATAAGTCATTTAATGTGAAATAGTTTAATTTGTAATTATAATTAATATATGTATTTCCATAAATTTCTCATAACTAAATTAGGAAATAATACTTTTCTAACAAAATAATTTCTTAATTTGAATTATAATTAATTGATTGATAAAAATTATAATAAATTGTGTGATACTTAAATATCTAATTAAATCAATTAATTGATATAATTAATTTATTATAATAAATTGAATTTAATAAATTAAAAGAAATAAATCAAAAAATACTCTAAAAAATATGCCACGTCGGTTTTATTATTAAGTACAAAAAACTTAATTTTTTGTTGTATATTGAGTTTATATTAAAAGAACAGATAAATTGTGAAACTCAATGTCATACAATTCCATATAATTTGAGATAAAATATAATTTGTATTTTTGAAATTTTTAAAAAATTTTAAAATATTTACAAAATGTATCTTTAGTAACTATTTTTTCAAAATAAGAGCAGATATAAATAACAATTTCATAAGTATTTATATGAGTTTGGATGTATGTGTGCACAGAATAGTGTTCGGTGATTAGAGAATACGGTGATAAGCTATATATGTTCATGCAGAGTACTTATCATCATCATGATGTGCATGCATTGAACGACACCGTACGGATGGACCCACGTGAGTTGGACCAACCACCCATAAACAATTGAACATGACTCTTCCCACTTTCTTCGGCAAACATACATAAATATTCAATCAAGTCATACAAATATGGCTTTTATCTATACATATATACATTTTAATGTTATTAATTTAAAAAATTATATATATTTATTTTTTTTAGATATTTAAAAAGTTATATTTGATAATTGATGGCTCCTCTTAAAAAAATACGAAAATATTTAT
>NC_029780.3:48594759-48596055 GCF_000817695.3 Arachis duranensis
GCGTACGTTAATTTTTTAAAATGATTGATTTTTTAAACTAAATTAATATAATTAATCATATGAGTATAATAATACGACTACTTTTATTTTTATCAATTTTAAATTATATCTATCTAAATTTTAATCCGTCAAATTTATAATTTAAATTTTAAATTATGTGAATTAAATAAAAAGATAAAATATATTAATATAATCTAAATTGTATAGAAATAGGAATAAGTTTGATATACCAATGAACAAATTTGTTAGTTTTAATAAAATTTGCTGATACAATGGATGAACTTCAACAAAATTTACAAGTTTGCAATTGTAGTGAGCAAATTTACTCTAACTTAAAAATATAATAGATTTAAAAAATAAAGATGAAAAAGTTTATTTTGAGAAATAATTTCTTTTTAATTTATTTTAGAAAATTTTCCTAATTCTTAATTAACTCAATATATAAGGCTCCTCTAACGACGTGCGATTTCCGCAGCACACACGAAGGGTGAGAACAAGGATTTAATTAATTTTAGAGTAAAGGGATAAATAAACTTCAAAATATTTATATTTTGAATAAATTAATTGTTAAAAAAATATTAATAAAATTATTTAAAATGATAAATATAAATATAATATCTTTAAATTAATCTCTACATTAAAATAAAAAATTTTAATATAAACTAAATTATTTATATTTATTATCTTAAAAAATTTATTAATATTTTTAAAAATATAAATTCTCAAAAATTTATTTGTTATTTTAATTTTAGTTTATGTGAATAGGGTATTGGGGTTGCAAGCAAGGATTATTAATTTATTATTATAATATAAATTGATAAGCTATGCTGTTCTTGGATTCCTTATGACGTGGGATAGGAATGCTTTAACATGTGAATGCGCCTCTGCTGTCTCTTCTCATATGTACGGCACTCTTTTTCCTCCACCTAATTCAAGATTTGAAATTTAAATTACTACTTTTAAATTATTAATGTGGTGTTGTTCTAATCTCATCGGTCCCTTGGCCTTGAGTAATATAATTTTAAGTGGGACGTACATCGATCCTTTCAGTGGAGATTCAATAAAGAAATTTAATTTACATTTTGTTCTGCTGCTTATGTTATAATTATTTAAATATTCTCTTCAAAAACTCTGGATTTCGATTTTAAATAGGATGGAGAAACGGCTAAGTCAGGTTTGCCTAATGCAAATTCGAGTAGAACTATACTGTTATTTTAGATTGGTTTTTTAAGTAAAAGAATATTTTTTAAATAAAATATTTTTATTCAATTAAAAATTTATTTAGATATTTCTTTT
>NC_029780.3:48596088-48623152 GCF_000817695.3 Arachis duranensis
TTTCTTTTTAAAAAAAGTATTTTCATTAAAAAAACAAATTATTTTTTTTAAAAACTAATAATATCTTATTTTTAAAAAGTCTATCTAAATATGAAATATTTTTTGTCAGTTAAAAAAATTAAAAAATATATATTTTTTTAAAAGTTAATTCAAATTGACCCTATATGAACATTATAAAATCAACTCTGATAATGAAGATCTTTTTATGCAAATTCGGCTTCTTTTAATATTTTTGATATTTTGACTTCAGATTTATAAATCAATAATGACTGAATTTTTTATTGGATTAACCGATTAAGACCAAATCACCTCAATATGTAGTTAATTAATATATACATTTAAGAAAAAAAAAATGGAAACTGTCTTTTTCCAGAAGTTAATATAATAAGCAAACATTTTTTTCTTTTAGTTTTTCTTTCGCTATAATAATTTTTAAGACCCTATTTTTGAAAATTTTCACTAATTTAAATAAAAAAATTAAAATTTTTTATTAATTGTAAATTTATCATGTGCTCTAACGGCACATAATAACTAAATCTTTGTTGATTAAAGAAAGTTCGTTTCTTAACAACACCATTGTTAATGAATTTTTAAAGCTACTGGTGCAATATATGTATAAAAACTTTTCACTTTCAAAATACATAAAAAAATTGAAGCAAAAGTAGCAAATATATATTTAAAACGTAATTAGTTAAAAGCTAGATCATATCGAACTATCAATAAATAAATAAAAGATCATATGAGATCAACCTAACTCAGACTTCCTTCCCAAAAAGAGAGAAGCTAACTTAATGTTACATACTAACAACACACTGATTCAATATTTGAGAGTAAACTCAAATAAGCATTGGTGTAATGAATCATAATTATACTGAAATGGTGGGTCCCAACCACTTAATTTTGGGTGCCCCATGCCATGTGAGGTGTGCCCACATTTCGTTCATTAGATGGTTGACAGCTATGACGTTGGTGGGGCCCACAGTCCCGCACCGTAGTTATTATCGCTTTGATAACTTATCTTTGCTTTTTGGAGGGTGATTCCTCGTTCCAAGTAAGCAGCCATAAATAAAATACTAATAAATAAATAAATGGAGGGTGGAGGGTCCCTAGTCTCTACGCTACAAATAGTCAAATACAATATTGAGAGACCCAAATGACACGGTAGACCTCCCCGCTCCACACAGCACAGCACACGCACAATTAAGGCAACTAAACAAAGTTGTTAGCTTATGTTTTTTTCTTTTTTAAAAATGTAAATTTAGAAAACAATATTTGTATTAGTTTTCATATATTCTATTATGATATAAAATATGATTTTTTATTTTTATCAATCATTTTTAATACTAAAAAAATAAAATATATTAAAATAGTATATACAAAAATTGAGCATAAAAATATAATATGTTTCATTAAGTTTCGGATATTCGTTAACAAAATAAGAGAAAAGTATTTTTATTAAAAAAAAATAAGAGTCAATATATTTGGATTTTTATTAACAATATATTTCAATAAAACTTATTAAAAATGTTCTAAATGAATTTTTTGCAGAAAATATAAATCAAATGCTAAATTTTTAAGGCATCTTTTTTATATCTATAAATTTAATACATTAAAAGTATAAAATTTTTGTATTTTATACTTTGAACTAATGATTTTCCGATATCTTTCAACTAAAGTCATATATTTAAGGTAGTGTTTGGTGGAGAGACAGAGACTAAAAGACTCAGACTGAGAAACAGAGACTAAGAGACAAAATTTGAAATAAAGCTCAGTATTCTATTTGGTGCAAAGTGAAACAAGAATGAAATTTTAATTTAATTTGTACAAAGGATAAAATTGGAATTAATTAACTAAAATGAAGGTATTTTAGGTATAAAATATTATTAAAGTTTCAGCTTCCATCTTTAAAAATTTTATTCTCCTTTGTCCTCACCTTTTGGAGATACTGAAATACTGAAATACTGAAATTTTGAAGACAGATATACAAATTTTAGTTCCAATCTCTAAACTAACAAATATGATACCGTGTCTCGGTACCTCAAAACAAATGCTACCTAATAGTACTAAAATAAGCTCTTGTTTTGTTAAGAACCTTTTCTATACTTAATTATCAAAAACCCATAAATAATTTAAGAAACTATAATTGAAGATACTAGAGTGTTTTTGCTGAATTTTGTAGACAGTTTACCTATTTTGGATCAAATCCAAATCTAAATCTAAAAGTGTTACTTTAAAACTCCTAAATTAATGATTATTTTTTCTCTGTACAGTGCGAAATCCTAATAACCATTGAGCATCATAAATCTACCGGAAGTCACCATTAAAAAGGTGGATCAGCTACAACAGAGTAAGAAGAAGCTCTAGAATGATGAGGAAGTTTATTGAGAAAAAACATGGAGAGTCTCGCAGAAAAAAAAGTGGACGTATTATGACAATACTACATTTAGAAAAATAAATGGGGGGTGAAAAAACAAATGGTTAGAGAAGAACCTATGCTAACCTTGTCATACATGGAAGTGCTGAGAATAACACTAACTCAGATGAGTCTAAGGAGGAAGGGAGTAGCACAGAGGAGTCCTCAGAAGTTGAAGCCGAACAAATGGTGGAACAAATTGTAGGAATTAGTCAGATGCAAAGAGAAGCGCTAAAAAAGGAGAGACGTGAAGAAAGAGCTGCACTAGTCATTTCTATCAACCGTCTACAAAACAATATTATCAGCATCCTAATTAATAGGGCTGAAAAGAAGCATCTTCAATGTCCTTGGAAGCACACATTGATTGTCAAGTTATTAGGGATGAGTATCTCTTATGGAGTTCTCAAGAGGCAGTTTGACATGATGTGGGTGAAGACAGGAGGATTAGACCTGATTGACTTCGAAAACATTTTCTTTGTGGTGAGACTTTAAAACGAGGATGATTACTGAAAAGTTTTAGATAGGTCCTTGACAGTGAATTTCAACCCTTTTAGTGATGCAATAAATAAGATTGTGGCTGGGTTAGGCTTCTGAACCTACCAATTAAGTATTATGACAAGAAATTTTTGGGGATCATTGCTGATTAAAGTAAATGTATGCTCAAGATGGATATGAATATGACAAAGAAATCAAAGGGCAAGTTTTCAAGGTTGTGTGTGGAGCTTGATTGACCAAGCCTCCTAACGTAATGTATATGGTGAATGGAGCTTCATACTACATAGAGTATGAAGGTCTACATATGGTTTGATTTTCATGTGGAATATTCAGACACATGAAAGATAGTTGCATGCATAAGGGGAAGCAACCGATGAGACAAGGAGATACAACAAAAAACATATACATGGTCATAGGGAAGAGGAAGCTAGTAGAGCAGCCCAAGGGGCACAAGCATAATAGAGAAGGAATGAGGTTGCTCACAGGGGTAAAAATGTCATTTTAAAAACCTAAATATGGTGCATGGATGCTACAGTAGGATATTGTTCATACTTTGGGTCGAGCTGTATGACCCAGGTAGATTAAAGACACAAGTGACCGACCTCTTCAGGTTGGGTCGCACCGACCTCTTCTCAAAGAGTTCGGCCAAATCGCCATGAGAGGTCCAAGCAGACCCAAACGAAGGGGCCCAGCCCAATCTAAAGGCAACAAAGCCTAAGAAAGATAAGGTGGCTCCCCTAAAAAAATAAGATAAGATAACTACTTATCTTAAAGCTCACTCACTACTATAAATACACTGGAGCACCCATGTATAACTCATACTCTGATTCTACAAAAAATTCTGCCTAAAGCATGTGCTAACTTAAGCATCGGAGTCTCTTGCAGGTACCACCACCTTCCGGTGACAAAGGAGCAGCAACACCTCCAAGTCCAACAAGTCGGATACGACAGCTCTGATCAGTATAGAAGATCTCATCCGAGATCGACCTTCAGTTTCAGGTAACCCTTGGAACATTGGCGCTGTTGCCGGGGAACCTGGGAGTCATTCCATCATCATGGTGGATAACCTTGACAACGACTTCTGACCTGGAAAATAGGAAGCCACATAAGAACGCGGACATCACCCCAAAAGATACACCTCAACCAAACGGAGGCAAGCATTCTCCAGATACAAAAATTTTAGATTCCCTCCGAGAACAGCAGGATCGTCTCAAGCAACTCGAACAGGAAGCCGAACACCAGCCCGAAGCTAAAAGAGACCTTCGGAGGGAGACAAGACGACATCGAGAGTTAAAAGATAAGCTCCTAAAGCTCGAAGCCGACTTTAAATCAAAACCATTCGGTCCAGTCATGAAGACAGCTCCCACAAAGATTAAGACCCATTCACCAAAGAAATCATGAAAGCTAAAGTCCCAAAGGACTTCAAAGCTCCTGACATTATGACGGCACGTCGGATCCAAGCCATCATCTCAGCAACTTCAGAAGTAGGAGGGACCTTTTAGCCACTCCATATCAAAAAAGCATCCAACATCTCTAAACGAGGTACAGGAATGTGCAGAAAAGTATATTAACATAGAGGAGAATTCTCGACTAGGAGAAACCTCAAAACCTGGATTCTCCTATCCCTCTCGGGATAAGGATAAAGAGTCCAGGAAAAAAGAAGATCAACCCAGTGAGAAGCCTAGAAAATACCACAATTACACCCCCTCTTCGAGTGTCTCTTTTGGATGTTTACCGAGAAATATACAACACCGAAAAGATCCCACCACCTCGCCCGATAAAAAATAAAAGAGGAGGGAGAAGTCAGACATAGTACTGCGAATAGCACCGAATCTACGAACATCCTACTAACGAGTGCTTCGACCTAAAGAATGTCATAGAGAAATTGGCAAGAGAAGGGCGACTAGATCGGTACTTAGCCAATACAGTGGATGAACCAAGAAAAAGAAGAAGGGACGAAGAGGTCGGACGAGTTGAACGACCACCTCACACTCTTGAGAGACATGTCCATATGATAAATGGAGGATTCACAGGAGGAGGGATCTCTAAATCATCTCGCAAAAGACACCTTAAAGAAGTGTATCATGTCGGGGATGGAGAGAGGTCATCCGACTTCCCCACTATTACCTTTACCCAAGAAGACACAGCAGGCATCATCCCGAGGCATGATGATCCCATGGTCATTACTATCATCTTGGCCAACGCTAATCTCCACCGAACACTGGTAGACCAAGCAAGTTCCGTGGATATCTTGTTTAAACCCGCCTTCGACAAACTCGGTTTACAAGATAAAGAGCTCAGAGCATATTCGAATAGCTTGTTTGGACTGGGAGACACTCTAATCCAACCACTTGGATATATTTCACTATACACAACCTTTGGAAAGGGAACCCGGTCGAGGACACTCAACACAGACTATATTGTAGTCGACGTGAACTCAGCTTACAACACCCTAATAGGTCGGACGACACTGAACCAGCTTGCCACAGTGGTCTCGACCCCACACCTATGTATGAAATTCCCAACTTCGAAAGGGATCACTACGATAAAAGGAGACCAAAAGATTGTGCGACGCTGCTACAATAAAAGTCTGAACCTTAAAGGCAACCCCAAAGGAGAGGAAGTCAACACCATCGAACTCGGGGGAGTTCGAGCTCGCGAGGAACTTCGTCCACAACCTAAAGGCAAGACTGAAGAAGTCCAGATCGGCGATGCTCATGATAAGACAACAAATATCGGAGCAACCTTAAAGGGAGACTTAAAGGAGCCTCTGATATAGTTCCTAAAGGATAACGCCGACCTCTTTGCATGGAAGGTCGCAGACATGCCGGTCATAGATCCCAAACTAATGTACCACAAACTGGCGGTATACCCAGGATCTCGGCCAGTACAACAGAAACGCAGGAAGCTTGGTCCAGAAAGGTCCCAAGCTGTGCATGAGTAACTACAAGCCTTGTTGGAGGCAGGGTTCATAAGGGAAGTCAAATACCCGTTATGGCTAGCCAACGTCGTCTTGGTGAAAAAGTCAAATGGCAAGTGGAGAATGTGTACCGACTACACCGACCTCGATAAGGCCTGCCCAAAAGATCCCTACCCGCTCCCGAACATAGACACTTTAGTGGATGCCTCTTCCAGGTACAAGTACCTCTCCTTCATGGATGCCTATTCAGGATACAACCAAATCCCAATGTACCCACCTGATCAAGAGAAGACATCGTTCCTAACCCCAAAGGCAAACTATTGCTATATAGTTATGCCCTTCGAACTCTAGAATGCAGGAGCTACCTACCAAAGACTGATGAACAAAGTCTTTGCTGACCATATCGGGAAACTCATGGAGGTTTACGTAGACGACATGTTGGTAAAAACACAAAGTGAGGAATCATTGTTGTCCGATCTTACCAAAGTGTTCGACACCATAAGAAAGCATGGTATGCGACTTAATCCTGCAAAGTGCACCTTCGCGGTAGAGGCTAGCAAATTCTTGGGCTTCATGCTCACACAAAGAGGAATCCAGGCAAACCCAGATAAACGCCGGGCTATACTCGACATGAAAAGTTCGAGCTATGTCAAAGAGGTACAACAGCTCAACGGAAGACTGGCAGCCCTGTCTAGGTTTGTAGTCGGGTCAGCCATAAGATCTCTCCCCTTTTACGCAACATTAAGGAAGGAAAAGAGGTTTGAATGGACAACAGAGTGAGAGCAAGCCTTCCAAGATTTCAAAAAATTCTTGGGGCAACCACACATTCTTACCCGACCACGGGAAGGAGAAGCACTCATATTATACCTCACAGTGGGAAGTCGAGCAATAGCCTCAGCACTAGTCAGAGAAGACGAAAATGGATAATAACCCATCTACTTCATCAGCAAAGCTCTACAAGGGGCCGAACTAAACTATCAAAAGATAGAAAAGTTCGCCTACGCTCTCATACTCGCTTCTCAATGACTCCACCCATACTTTCAAGCTCACACTATCAAGGTTCGGACCAACCAGCCTATAAAAGGCATCCTACAAATAAAACACTTAGTTGTAAGAATCCTACAGTGGGCAGTCAAGTTATCCAAATTCGATCTTCAATATAAAGCTTGGACAGCCATCAAGTTACAATATTTGGCCGACTTCATTGCCGAGTACACTGACACCCCGGGAACTCCCACAAAATGGAATCTCTATATGGATGACTCTGCAAACAAAACCAGGAGTGTCGCAGGTGTAATAATAGAAAGTGATCAAGTAACCCAAATCAAACTCTCACTAAAATTCGAATTCCCTGCCTCAAATAATCAAGTTGAATATGAGGCATTATTGGCTGGTTTGAGGCTAGCTAAGGAGGTAGGAGTTCAAAAACTTACCATCTTCAGTGATTCACAAGTAGTTACCTCACAAATAGAGGGGAGCTACCAAGCTAAGGATCCCACCATGAAGAAATATCTGGAAAAAACTAGAGAACACCTCCGACAGATCAGGGAATATGAGGTCCAATATATACCTTGGAAACAGAATGCCCGAGTTGATGCACTTTCAAAACTAGCCAGCACCAAACCAGGGGGCAATAACAGAAGCCTCATCCAATAGACATTGCAAAATCCATCAATCTAAGAGAAAAAAAGGTCCAAACCATATCAAGCCAGTATCAAGGATGGATGACCCCCATAATCAGATACCTTAAGTCTGAGACACTTCCCACAGATAAAAAGGAGGCAAAAAGGCTAGCGCGAGAAGCACAGTACTACACCATAGTGGGCAACATCCTATACAGGAGAGGGATTTCAGCACCCCTTCTAGAATGTGTGCCGACCTCCAACACAAGGGAAGTCCTAGAAGAAATACACAGTGGTATGTGTGGCAACCATCTTGGAGCACGAGCTCTCTCCAAAAAGGTACTCCGAGCCGGATTCTTCTGGCCAACCTTACAAAAAGAAGCAATAGAGTTCGTCAAGACATGCCCACCATGTCAGAAGCACGCTAACTTCCATGTTGCCCCACCAGAGGAGCTCATCAGCGTCACGTCGCCCTGGCCATTCGCAAAATAGGGGCTCGACCTCCTTGGACCCTTCCCCCAGGGGTCAGGACAAGTCAAGTTCCTCATTGTATGAGTAGACTACTTCACAAAATGGATTGAGGCAGAACCCCTAGCTACTACCACCTCCCAAAGAAGTTGGAAGTTTTTATATAGAAATATTATCACAAGGTTTGGAGTTCCTTACTCCATCACCACAGATAACGGCACCCAATTCACTGACATATGTTTCAGGAACTTGGTAGTTGACTTAAAAATAAAGCACTAATTCACATCCGTAGAACACCCACAAGCCAATGGACAGGCAGAAGCCACCAACAAAGTCATACTAGCTGGGTTAAAACGGAGACTACAGAACGCAAAGAGAGCTTGGGCCGAAGAGCTCCCACAAGTCCTATGGGCATATCGGACAACTCCGCACTCCACCACAAAAGAATCACCCTTCCGACTTGCTTACGGAATGGAGGCAATGATCCCAGTGGAGATGGAAGAAGGATCCTCCAGGATGATCCTCTACAATGAAGAGGCCAACTCCCAAATTCAAAAGAAAGAGCTCAACCTACTTCTAGAAACCGAGAAAGAGCTCGAATTAGAGAGGAAGCGTTAAAGCGTCGAATGGCTTCAAGGTATAATCAGAAGGTAGTCCTGCGAAGTTGATACGTGAGCATCTTTTCTATCTTTTTCTAGTGAATTTGCATCTAATTTGTCAAGTTTAATTAAGAATTAATTATATTTTAGCCACTATGGATGCTATTTTGAGTTTTATGCAATTTTATTTATTTTAGGTAGCATTCGGCTGGATTTAATGGAGTTTCTGCAACACAAGAATAAAAGGAGATGGCTGCGAGGAGCGACGTGCACGCGTGCCTGACACGTGCACGTGAATTGGAGGTATCCATGGCGACGTATGCGCGTGACCGACGCGTACGCATGAATTGAAGATTTGCTCAGCGACGTGTGTGCGTGATCGATGCGTCCGCGTGACTCGCAGAAAAGACCATCGACGCGTACGCGTGACTGACGCGTACGCGTGACATGCGCCACGTGCAGAAAATGCAGAAACCGTAGGGGGTGATTTCTGGGCCCCATTTTAGCACCCAAGTTAGGCGCGGATCCAGCGAAGCCAAGTGGTCCCCACGTTATAAGACGCGGAGTAGTTAGTTAATTCTGATTTAAATTCAAATTTGATTTTAAAATAAGAAAAGATATTATCTTAATTTTAAAGATTAGATTTAAAATTAATTAGGATTAGTTATAAAAAGGGGAGACTTCTCTTCTATTAGGTACATTACATTAGGGGGATTCCATTAGGGAATTCTATACAAATTTACATCTAACATTCCATGAGCAACTAATCCTCCATTGTTAAGGTTAGGAGCTCTGTCTATTTGTATGGATTGATTTTATTGCTTTTTTCTATTTTAATTTATGTTTTGGATTTATATTTAAGAATTGTTTTCGCTCTTTATTTTATGAATATGGGTGGAACGGAAGTATGACCCATGTTCTAATTGAGTTCTTGTAAAACTTGGAAAAGCTCTTTACTTGAACAACAGCTTGAAAACAATTTCTCCTAAATTTTAATTATCTGAATTTAACAGGATACGTGACATATAATCCTTTTATTTCTTGGATAATTAAAGTTTTTTTGGCATATAAACTAAAAAATTGATTATCACCCTCTAATTGGAATTAATTGACCAAGAAATTGGCAGTTAATGAATTTTAGAGGAGACTAGGAAGGTATAAGGAATTAGGGTCTAGTCACATACAGTTTGCCATAAATTAAATCTTGCATAATTAAATTAGTTAGTAAGAAAAGTTAATCCGGAAAAATAGACAACTCTGAAGCCTTAACTATTTTCTCAATATTTTATTCCCAACTTATTTATTTTTCCTTTTTATATTCTGAATTCGAATTTAAAACTTTTGAATATCTCAAAACCCTTTTCTGCTTGCCTAACTAAGCCAATCAATCAATCATTGTTGCTTGATCCATCAATCCTTGTGGGATCGACCCTTACTCACGTAAGGTATTACTTGGTATGACCCGGTACACTTGCCGGTTAGTAGTGTACGTTGTAAAATACCGCACCAAGTTTTTGGCGCCGTTGCCGGAGATTGATAGCGACTAACAACTATTAGCTGTTTGTTTGCTTAGATTAGGCATTTTATTTTTAATTTTATTAAAATCTATTCTTTTTAAAATATATTTTTCAAAAAAATATATATTTATTTTGATTTTTTTTATTTAAAATTTTTTTTCCTCTTAACTTTTGAAATTAAGTTTGGTGTTCCCGTAGTAATTCTTTTCTAAAAAATAATTTTTTTTCTGTCTTCTTTGCTCTCCTATTTACCACATGGTGCGTTTAATCCTTTTTGGTATTTTTTGCTAAGGAAAAATAATGGAGAGAGACCACATGGGTTACTACTCACACCCGAGTAGTGATTCATATTATGGTGGATGGAGGAACTATCCAAATTTTGGTTGGCAAAGTCAAAACCAAAGAAACTTCAATGCTCCATGTTCCAACTATCAAGAGCCGCCACCTCCATATTCATATCAAGAGCCACCACCTGCATATTCATATCAAGAACCACCATCTCAATTTTCATATCAAGAACCATCATCTTTCTACCCTTACCAAGAACCACCATCTCCCTTTTCATATCAAGAACCATCATCTCCTTCTTATTCATATCAAGAGCCACAATCTCCTTATTCATCTCAAATACCATCAGATCTTGAGCTCCTCATGAATGAATTCCTACATGATATAAAGACGAGTGTCAAAAATGTAGAGAATTATGTGCAGACGATGATCAAGAACCAGGAAGGAGAACAAGCAAATTTCTTTCCAAGAGATACAATGCAAGATCCTATAGAAGAAAGTGAGGAAACCAATCAAAGGAGTTTATACTCCAGTGAATTAGAGAACTTTCCACCTTCACATATGGAAGAAGACGAAGATGCACAACCTCCCATGCCCTTGGTAAGCAATGAAGAAGAGATTGAATTAGAAGAAAGCTACAAAGAAGAAGAGGTTGAAATTGACGAAGCTTGCAAAGAGGTAAAATAATTCAAAGAATAACACAAGGGAGTGGAGCTTGCAAGACCTCTTTCAAAGCCATCACCATCCAAGACAACATTTAAGTGGGTAAAATTCCTATCCTTAACCTTTGCTTTCCCATTTGAATATGGGCTACTAGAGACAGATGGTCAACTTAGATCTCTTTGTGGCATAAAGAGTAAGAGGAAGATGGTTAGTGACAAGAGTTGTCAAGCAAGGTTCAAAATGGTTGCATGCTCCAAATTAAAGTGCAAGGATTGGTATAGAGCTCAATTGAATGGATCTAGAAGGTTGTTTGGATGTCTCTATGAGAATTCAAATCACTTGCCATCCAGTGAGAACAATGGTGATACACAAGAAGACGGGTGCAAAAGCAAGATTTGGGACCCTGAAATTTATTCCCACAATCAACACTCTTGGAGCCTTGTCACTTGCGTCAACTTGCTTAAAGGCGTTATGCGCCTAGTTTGGGATCCTGGTAGCCATTGGAATTACAAAAATTGGTGGGGATTCCTTGATCAGTACAAGCGTAAGCCACCATGACAAGGAGCTCACCACATGTCCAACTTAAGGACTTTAACTAAAAGTACATGGTGGGAGACAACCCACCGTGGTATGATCGTTCCTTTTCATTCTTAGTTATTTTTCGTAGTAGTAGTTTTCTTGCTTATTTGATTTTTATTGAGTTCTTACTAATTTTCTGATCATGCAGCTATTTTAGAACAGGAACCGGAAAAAAAAGAGGAGCATATGACGCGCAAGCGTCGCTGACGCGTACGCGTCATATGCATGTGCGTGAAAAATAAAATTTGACAGAGAGTTACGCAGGAGTGGCGCCAGAATGGAGCCTTTTGCACAAATGATCCCACGCGTTCGCGTACCCTACGCGTTTGCGTCGTTTGTGATTTTTGCCATTCATGCGGGCGCATCCCCGACGCGAACGTGTGACCTGCAAAATTGACGTAAAAGAGTGTTTGGGCAGAGAGTTGTGCTGGCTTGGGGCAGGAAGTGTGCTACAAGCACAAGTTAGAGCACGCGGATGCGTGAGTGACGCGTTCACGTCAGTTGCACATATGGCTATCCACGCGAGCGCGTGCATGACGCGAACGCGTCATATGAAAAATTGGCTCCCAAGCCATGCGAACAGAAAGTCGCGCGACTGGCTTCACGCGAATCGCACAAAACTCAGGGCACGCGATCGCGTTCCTGACACTAACGCGTCATTATGAAGAATGCGCAACCCACGCGTACGCGTGTCGTACGCGTACGCGTCGCTTGCGCCACCCAGTTTTCTTTCTCTCTCTCTCCAAATCCTAATTCTCTCTTATTCTTTTATCATTCTATTTTTCTCTCCTCTTAATATTTGTCTCTTCTATTTTCAGTTCTTCTTTGCTTGAGGACAAGCAAACCTTTAAGTTTGGTATTGACGCTGCGCTTATAGGTTTTCTAAGCACAAAAGGGAGGCAAATCATCTTCACAGAGGAGCACAACCTGAAGAATAAAGCGACCGCTAGGATAACTAAGGTGGTTGAGTTCCTTTCATTTTTATTCCTCCCCTCTTTTTCTATGTTATGTTCTGGCTTTCTGCTATTTTGCTTTGTTTGTTGCATGATCCTTTATTAGTAAGAATCCTAGGTCTAGTTAGTTTTCTCTAATTCTGAAAGATGTCTCATGTATTGCCCACTGAGCTTGAAATAAAAAAAATAATTTTTTTAAATGATGTATTGCATGAGAAATTGAGTTTAATTTTAAGAATAGTCCTATTTACTTAAAGGTGGTGGTATTTTCTATGATTTCTGAATGCATGATATGAACAGTGGATATTTGAATTTGAATCAAGGAATGTTGATGTATAAGGAACAAGAATTTAGAGAATTATTATGACTTCTCTGAAATAAACAAAAATTTAATCCTTGAAGCAAAAGAAACAGCAAAAAAAAAATAAATAATAAATAAATAAATAATAATAAAAACAAGGTCCAAGGCTCTGAGCATCAATGACTAGGGAGGTCAGACATGATTGAAAGCTCAAATAGTTGTTTTCCTAGTCATATATGCTTGTGGTGTGATTGTGTGAAGTAATCCTTGAGACAGAACACTTAAAGTCGAGACCAAGTGCATTTTAACAGAGTATGCCAAAGGCTTTGAGCACCACTATCTGGGAGTAACTAAAAGAAAAATCAGGACTCAAAGAGAGTCCCCAGTTAAGTGCTTGTGGTGTTTCTGTGTCAAGTAATCCTTGAGATAAAACATTTAAAGTCACGGCTAGGCTCAAGGTGCAAAGCACCAAAGAAAAATAAATTAAACTAAATTTTGCTATGTTCAAGGATTAAACTAAAATATAAAGATCAGAGAATTCATAATATTATCTGGATTCTAATTCCGAATGACAATGACATCCTCCTGATTCAAAGGAGAGTGAGATGCCAAACCTATCCAGGATTACAGTTATAAACCCCACTATAAAAAGAGACATGAGCTTAATCGAACTCTCATTCTCATGCAAATTCACATCCTAAGCTTATATTAGTTTTGGTTATTTGAGGACAAGCAACAATTTAAGTTTGGTGTTGTGATGCGTGAGCATCTTTTCTATCTTTTCCTAGTGAATTTGCATCTAATTTGTTGAGTTTAATTAATAATTAATTATATTTTAGCCACTATGGATGCTATTTTGAGTTTTGTGCAATTTTATTTATTTTAGGTAGCATTCGGCAGGATTTGATGGAGTTTCTGCAACAAAAGAATAAAAGGAGATGGCTGCGAGGAGCGACGCTCACGCGTGCCTGACGCGTGCGCGTGAATTGGAGGTATCCATGGTGAGGCGTGCGCGTGACCGACACGTATGCGTGAAATGAAGATTTGCTCAGCGACGCGTGCGCGTGATCGACGCGTCCGCGTGACTCACAGAAAAGACCATCGACGCGTACACGTGACTAACGCGTACGCGTGACATGCGCCACGTGCAGAAAACACAGACTGGGGGGTGATTTCTGGGCCCCATTTTAGCATCCAAGTTAGGCACAGATCCAGTGAAGCCAAATGGTCCCCACGTTACAAGACACGGAGTAGTTAGTTAATTCTGATTTAAATTCAAATTTGATTTTAAAATAGGAAAAGATATTATCTTAATTTTAAATATTAGATTTAAAATTAATTAGGATTAGTTATAAAAAGGGGAGAATTCTCTTCTATTAGGTACATTACATTAGGGAGATTCCATTAGGGAATTCTATACAAATTTACATCTAACATTCCATGAGCAACTAATCCTCCATTGTTAAGGTTAGGAGCTCTGTCTATTTGTATGGATAGATTTTATTGCTTTTTTCTATTTTAATTTATGTTTTGGATTTATATTTAAGAATTGTTTTCGCTCTTTATTTTATGAATATGGGTGGAACGGAAGTATGACCCATGTTCTAATTGAGTTCTTATAAAACTTGGAAAAGCTCTTTACTTGAACAACAGCTTGAAAACAATTTCTCCTAAATTTTAATTATCTGAATTTAACAGGATACGTGACATATAATCCTTTTATTTCTTGGGTAATTAAAGTTTTTGTGGCATATAAACTAGAAAATTGATTATCACCCTCTAATTGGAATTAATTGACCAAGGAATTGGCAGTTAATGAATTTTAGAGGAGACTAGGAAGGTCTAAGGAATTAGGGTCTAGTCACATACAGTTTGCCATAAATTAAATCCTGCATAATTAATTTAGTTAGTAAGAAAAGTTAATCCGGAAAAATAGACAACTCTGAAGCCTTAACTGTTTTCTCAATATTTTATTCCCAACTTATTTATTTTTCCTTTTTATATTATGAATTCGAATTTAAACCTTTTGAATATCTCAAAACCCTTTTCTGCTTGCCTAGCTAAGCCAATCAATCAATTATTGTTGCTTGATCCATCAATCCTTGTGGGATCGACCCTTACTCATGTAAGGTATTACTTGGTATGACCCGGTGCACTTTCCGGTTAGTAGTGTGGGTTGTAAAATACCGCACCAAAAGTTTTGCAACCAATGATCTCATCCTAATCCGAAATGACATTGGAGTAGGTCGATCAGGAGAAGAAAAACTAGCCGCTAACTGGAAAGGACCTTACCAAGTTGTAGAAATACTGGGAAAAGGCTACTACAAGGAGTCCGACCTTGAGGGGCAAGAGCTACCAAGGTCATGGCATGCTTGCAACCTAAGAAGGTACTATAGTTAGAAAGTAATAAAAGATCTAAGGTCAAGGTGCACTCTTTTTCCTGAAAAGGTTTTTTAATGAGGCGCCAAGCCAAGATCTACAAAATTGCCCGACTTAGAAACGCAAGCACTTATATGTGTATATTCTTGTCTATATTCCTATTTTCTATTTGAATAAAGTTTTTCAGATTCCCTGAAAAGTTTCCTACCAAGACGCATTAATCTAAGCGCAAAAATTCATCGCCCGATTACAAAGAGGTCGGCAAGGTGAAAACCAAATTCATCGCCCGATTACAAAAAAAGTTAGCAAGGTGAAAGCGACAAAAACGGATTAATGCAAGAAGTTATAAAAAGTAATCCATAAAAAGCGGCCTGACGAGGTCTGACTAAAAATGGACTACTAAAAATAACTTAGCTTGGACCGATAAGAGAAGTCGGACCAACAAAAGGATCACTAAAAATGGACAAAGACATCTCGCAAAGGCCAGGAATGCTTTGCTGAAAGGTACGAAGTCTTGAAAAAAAACACTACTTAAAAAGCAAACGCACAAAGCCAAAGGAAAAGCTAAAAAGTCGTCCAACTAAGATGTAAAGAAAAGGTTCCCCTTGGAGCACTACCTAAAAAGTTGTGGGAACATGACTGAAAAGCTTAGACAAAGAGGTTACGCAATCCAAAAAGCCCACGAACAACCTCAAATAAAGGGGAATGCCAAAAAAGGTAGAAAAAACTACCTGAGGCTCAACACATGTGCGCTAAAAGGGACATAGCTTTGCCCAAAAAGCCACGACTCCATGACAAGGCTATCAGAATTGTTCAGGCTAACTAAAATAGGTTCTATGAGAACACTAAAAAGTTGTCGAACAAATTAGCCTCAAGGATCACCTCGCCCAAACAGAAGATAGACAAAACAAGAACTTATCAAAAAGAGGTCGGACAACAAAGTACCAACACTCTACAAAGATCCACAAAGGTTGCAAAGGCATGAACAACATATCAGAAAAATATGTCCATCAAAATAAAACATTAAAAGACTCAAAAGGCCACCTAAGTGGCGGCTTCAGAAGTTTAAAAGTGTTTTGTTTTCCAAAATAAAGTTTCATAGAAGCAACTAAATGTCAAGAGAAACAACCACATGGCAGTTACAACAAAACAAAGAGTTCAAAAGTCCACAAGTCAGACTGCATAAATGTATTAAAGAAAAAGTCATTAAGGAGCTGAAGTCGCTTCAGTAGTGGAATCTTTAGAAGAAGGAGGCCTAGTCGCAATAGGGATGGCATTGACAACTCCATCCAGACCGGTCAATATTTCTACATCCGGATCGGACCCAGTAGGAGCCACCTCGGCAATAGAGGCTGAAGTCGTAGATGCCTTGGCTAGTGGCGCGGGAGGAAGACCTTCTTCTTCTTCTTCATCCGGGGCAAGCATGATCTTGCCGTCCTCCACGACATTGTCTAGGATAAAGGCACAAGAACTCGAACTTGAGCCTTCAAATTCTCATACGCATCAGTAACATAACCCACGAGATGACCTTACAGCTCAGCATAGTCGGCATGGGCAGATTGAAGCCTCTCCCGAGTCTCCAGCAACTCGCTATAAGTACGAGTATAGCTCTCCTTGTATTTTGCCTTTGACTCCTCAACAAGGTTTGTGGCAACCTCCGCAGTCGTAGCTCGGGATTTCTCCTTCTCTAGGCCGAGCTCCAGCTTAGCTACCTTAGCGTCAAGCTCATCCTTCAAACCCTTGATTCTGTTGAATTCGGACTTGGCATCCTTCATAAAGGCTTTAGTTGCATAGACCAGAGACTCCTGGACCGTGCGGAACAAAGCCGCACCCAAATGGGCCATCCGAACACTATTGTTGGTGATGAAATCCAAGTGACGAAGGATGGACACATCATCCATTGGAAGATGGCCATAAGGAGCAATCTGTTTGTCAGCAAACCTCATGGCATCAAAGTCAAGGGCATTCAAGTCATAAGGACCAGCAGTCTTTTGCTTCTTTGGTGGAGGACCCGCGGCAGAAGGAGAAGTCGGCTGAAGAGGATCACAAGAAACCATAAGAACTTGAGGAGTAGGAATCACTCTCCTCGGCCCAAAAGTATTCGAGGTTGGCTTCTTCGGAGGAACTTGAGAAGATCCTTCCCTAGAAACCTTCGCCGAGATGTTTTGAGTGGCTGTTGCCTTTTTAGCCCTAGGAAGTGTTTCATGGAGTCCGACGATTTTACCATCTCTGCAAAACAGAAACTAAGAAAACAAGTCATAAACAGAAAAAGGCAAAATTCAACCACAAGGTAAAACTATAGAAAAGAAGTCGGCCACTACCCAGTTCAGCACGAAGAAGGGAAGGATCCCCTAGAAACTTCTTCGTGTCGAGATGAGGGGGCTTTCCCCTGTTTTCCTCTAATACATTCACGAAGGCCTGTTCGACCTCATCCAGACTCTCCCAAGAGTATTTAGTCACTACTACATTTTCTTGCCAACATAAAGGGAAGGCGGGCTCATTGTTCTCATCCAAGAAAAAGGGGTGAACACTCTCAACAGCTCGAATCTTGAAATAGTAATTCTTAAAGTCCTTAAAAGACTCATCATACATAGAAAAAACTTTCTTCCCTTGGGTAGCTCGGAAAGAAATCAAAGAAGCTTTCTTCTTAGCTACCCCAGGCTTTGTCATCATAAAGAGATGCAGAAAGAGATTTATGGTGGGACGGACACCCAATTCCTGACACAACAACTGAAAGATCTTTATGAAACCCCATGAGTTTGGATGGAGTTGAAAAGGGGCTACATTGCAAGACCACAAGAGCTTGGTCACGAAAGCAGTGAAAGGGATGGTGATATTCAATTGACTAAAAAAGTAGTCGTACGCATAGAAAAAGGGCCGTTGCCCCTGAGTCAAAGAGGGAAAGCTGACCCTCTCCTCAGGGTCGGGCGACACCAACTCATAATTCTTCTCCTCATCCCTATTACTACAAATTCTATGAAATCTCCTAAGTCCCACACAGTACTCGGGATCTGCCATGATAATGTACATCAATACTATAGAGTCCAGCCAATTAGACATTCCTTCGGGAATCTTAGTAGACATCTCAACAATGTTTTTGTGGGGAGACATAAGCCAACTATTCCTACAATAAGAAAAAGAGAAAAAAGATAGAATGGGTTACTACCAAACAACTCGGGCAAGTATGGAGACAACTCGGACAAAGAAAGTAAATAGTAGGCATCAGATATGACAGTAAAAGGGAAGCCCCAAGGCTTAAACTAAAGCCCAGGGTCACCCTTTGGAGGCAACAACAAGGCAAGAACAAGGGGAAATCAACAGTCTATATCCTAAACACCTCTCAATAGAAAATACATAGAAACCAAACCTTTTCTGATAACGTCACCACATACAAGAAGCAAAGAAAACCATCATCATCAACACCCCACACAAAAATGAGCAAAAGATAAAAACTTTCTATACCAGCAGTTTAAAAAAAAAGCTCTGAAGAGGTCATGCAAGAATGAAAAGAAACGGGAACGTCAACAAGAAAAAATGCTAAGGAAGCAAAAACTACCCGAAGCACAAAAAAGGCGCACATCACAGCAAACGAACAGGCACAAAGGTGCAATCTTTCTCAGAAAGAATCAAAGTTTTTCAGAGCAAAACCCAAATACAAAGTCAAAGCTTTACATCAAAAGCATACACAGTTGCCGAAAGTAAAAAGAGAGAAGAAAGAAAAAGCGACTAACCTACAGAGGAGAAGATGATAACGGCTCAAGTCAAGAACAACAAAATCCACACCAAATAGTCGCTTTGAAGGCAAAGAAAATAGAAGGCTTGGAGGCGCAAAAACAAGAAGACGAAGCGCTACATCAAGTAACGAGTTAAGAGCAAGGAGAAAGAAACTGTAAAAATGATTCCTTAGATTTCAAAATGAAAGTGCAAAAGAGGGAAAAAAGGAAACGGTAAAGGGAATTAATGGGCCTTTAAAACCCTTGCACGTTTCCAAGCAAAGCAAAACGCGCGTTGCGATTTAAAAGGAAAAAGAAGAAAAATGCTTGGCATTCAAGGAGTCCCAGCAGGAGTTATACGGAAGATCGACAAAAGGCAAAATGCTCGAGCACGACTTCCCCAAAAGGGGTCGAAGTCTAAAAGACACGACCTCAAAGGAATGACCGAGCTCAAGCAGGGGCACTGTTCATACCCTGGGTCGAGCTGTACGACCTGGGTAGATTAAAGACACAAGTGACCGACCTCTTCAGGTTGGGTCGCATCGACCTCTTCTCAAAAAGTTCGGCCAAATCACCATGAAAGGCCCAAGCAGACCCAAACGAAGGGGCCCAGCCCAATCTAAAGGTAGAAAAGTTTAAGAAAGATAAGGCGGCTCCCCTAAAAAGATAGGATAAGATAACTACTTATCTTAAAGCTCACTCACTACTATAAATACACTGGAGCACCCAGGTATAACTCATACTATGATTCTACAAAAAATCCTGCCTAAAGCACATACTAACTTAAGCATCGGAGTTTCTTGCAGGTACCACCACCCTCCGGTGACAAAGGAGCAGCAGCACCTCCAAGTCCAACAAGTTGGACATGACAGCTTCGATCAGTATAGAAGATCTCATCTGAGATCGACCTTCAGTTTCAGGTAACCCTCAGAACAGATATGAACTTCGCCTAGTTGGGATCTCTTTCTTGCTTTCTTTTGGACCCTTGAGTTTTTGGACCTTCTTATTCTTTTTTCTTAAGATAATTTTTTCATGGAATGTTAGGGGTTGTTGACCAAGAAATTTTAAAGGCCTTTAGGCGGTATAATCTCCAATATAAGCCTGATATCATAGCTATACAAGAATTGCACTATATCAGTAAATTCCATCAGGAGAACTTATGAAGGTTTGTGGCTTCTCAGAGAGCTTGACAAAATCCAAACCCTTAATCTTGTTCTTTTTCTCCAAGTTCTATCATTAACCATTGATTTACAGCAGAGCAAGATAGCCACCAATTTGTTCAACTTACTCGAAATAGTGGTGCAGAAGGAAGAAGAAAATAGGAAGCAAATGACTTGCATGTAATGGAAACAAATTACCTTTAATATTTATGATTGAGCATAACTTGCTTTTGTTGATATTGATTTGACATAGCCCCCTTGATTAGATTTCCTTTCTTTTTCTTTGGCCATTGGTAAGAGGTAACTGATAAACCACTGTTTTATGGTTTATCTTGTTCTCAATTGAGTGGTTTTTATCAAGCCTTTGCCCACTTATTCATACTATTTGCATGGTTTTACAATTCCTTTCTGATTTCTTGCTATGATTAAAAACATTCTTCTTTGGCTTTTATTTTCTTTTATTTAAATTCTCTCTTATTACCATTAGATGCCTTGATATGTGTGTTAAGTGATTTCAGTAACTAAACTCCCTTTCTTCTCTGTGCTTTACCCAAAGTGAACTTAGTAGAAGCTTATGGTTGCTTCCCCTTTGGCTTGATTGGATTGGTCTGGGTTGTGGTTTCAATTTCCATTCAGTAGCTTTGGAATTATTTTGCTTTTGTATGTGGGCTGCTTGTCTTTTAAGTTTGGGCTGCACAATGAATATGGGTTTGCAACACTATCCAATCACATAAAAAACACACTTGGGTTATTAACCCAAATAACACTATGTTTGTCATCACCAAAATATTATTATTTGTTTACTAAACTCAACAATCTCCCATTGATAGAAAACATCATTAATAATGGAAATAAGGAGAATGAATTACAAAGTTTAGATTAAAAACTTTCCTTTGATGATACCATTTCAGATGTGATCAGCTCTCCCTTTTTTTCACCAAAGTATCTCTCCCTTAATGTGAGCTTTTCAACCAACAAATCTTATGCCATATTGGCATACATGCCAAAAATTATTGAGCATGATCAACTCAACAACAAGTCAGAACAATTAGGCATCATTTTATCATCAAAACAGCAAAGTTCAAAGCATAAGAATCATCAGAACCATAAACAGATAATTATCAAAACACCTAACACAACAAATTCATCAAGTTAAGATAATCACCAAAGCATCCAAGACATGCATTTTTCATATTCAACAACTCATATTCATTTACTTTCTACTCACAACTACTTCCCCTTTTGTCAACAAGGGAAAAAACCAGTCCAAACTTGCAAAAGATGGATAAGATAATGACAGAATAGAAAAATAAGTAACATAGGTCTAATTAGTTAGGTACAATCATCCAGAAAGTAATGAAACAATGTCTAAATTTCAAAAGTCACATAAAAGTAAATGCATTAGAATAGAACTTCTTCATCATGAGACATCCTGATGCATGGAAACTTGTCTCTCAACAAATTTTTCTTCGGCAAGTATACCGAATTATCGTCAAGTAAAACTCACTATAGAGTGAGGTCGAATCCCACAAGGATTGATTGGTCAAGCAAATTTAGTTAGAAGAGTATGCTAGTTGAGCTAAACAGAATTTAGATTGAGATGCAGAAATTTAAATGACTAGAAAGTAAATGGCAGAAATTAAAGTGCAAAATCTTAAATGGGGAATTGGGTAATGCTCATAAAAGTAAATGGCAGAAATTAAAAAGAATGAGTAAGATCAGAAATGGGGGAATCATTGGGTTTAGGAGATGTTGCAATTCTCCGGATCAAGTTCATTCTCATCTCTTCCTCAATCAATGCATTCATTGATCTCCTTGGCAATATTAAGTGATTGAATCCCAATTCCTTAGTGATCCAATCTCTCAAATCTTGATCAATAGCCAATTCCTTGGTCAATTGCTCATGAGAAGAGATGAAGTATGGTCACTGATTATACCACATACATTTCCCAATTCAAGTATTGAGGGGATTATAGTCACATATCCATCCCAACCCAAATTGGTCCAGCATGAGAAAGCAATTCTAGCATGATCTCTTCATTCCTCTTCTAAGGTTCCGAAGAGATCCAATTATGGAGAGTTTCTTTTCCAAGATAACTAACCAATTGAATTAAGATTGAAAGCTTTCTAGTAAAATCAAGAGAAAAGATAGAAGAAGAAGAATGAAAACTAATATTGATCCATCAAATTACAGCAGAGCTCCCTAACCCAATGAAAGGGGTTTAGTTGTTCATAGCTCTAGGAATCAAAAATGGCAGAAAAGAATAATCCGTGCTAGAAGTACAGAAAAGTAAATATGCAGAGAGTAGTTCTCCAAGATGCCAAAAGTCCTTTTCTAGTTCAAAACTACCCTATATATACTACTCTTCATGATCTTCTAGTGAGTTCTTCAAGTCTTGGATGTGGGCTTTGGACCTTGAGTTAAAGCAATCCTCATCTTAGTGGGCCCAGCTTGCAGAGAAATATGAATTAGGCTTGAGCATTTAGTGAGATTAATCGTGGAATACATTTCTGGGTGCGAGAACGTTAGTGGCATTTACCTTTTCCACTAACGTTCCACCTTTATATGCCCACGTTATTCTCAACGTTAGAAGTCTTAACGTGACTTCTAACGTTCCTTCTCAATTCTTGGCCAACGTTAATGGGACTCACTTTTCCCATTAACGTTAGCTTGTGCCCCTTTTCGCAAACGTTAATGGGAATCACTTTTCCCATTAACGTTGTTTGCCTTTTTCCTCCTACGTTAGGTCTTACGTTAGCTTAGCTAACGTAGCTCTTAACGTGGCACCTATCACCTTCGAGAGCGTTAGTGACACTCACCTTTGTCACTAACGCTCTAATTGCCTTAATCCCCTACGTTTGAACCCACGTTAACTAAGTTAACGTGGCTTTTAACGTAGTAATGAAGCCATCTTCCAACGTTAGTGACAAAATTGAGTGTCACTAACGTTGGTTCTTTGAACCCCACTCCACGTTAACTTTCACGTTAACAATATTAACGTGAGAGTTAACGTAGGCAATAAAAATGATCCAACGTTAGTGACAAAAGTGAGTGTCACTAACGTTGGCAGTGTTGATTCTTGTCCACGTTAGAGTTCACGTTAACTTAGTTAACGTGACTCTTAACGTGGGGCATTGCCTAGTTTCTCAATGTTATTGGAGTTCATGTTTCTCATTAACGTGGAGTCTTCCTTTCCTTCTACATTAAGTACCACGTTAACTTAGTTAACGTGGCTCTTAACGTAGGTTATGAAGTGGCTTCGTAGGCGTTATTGGTGATCACTTTTCTCATTAACGTTGCAAGCCAATTGCCATCCCACGTTAGTAGTCATGTTAACTAAGTTAACGTGAATGCTAACGTGATTCTTCCATGCTTTATTTGTCCTGAAATCAAGCAATTAAAGTGCATCAAAGCTCTAGCCAAAATCATGAGATCATGCATCATTAAAATATCATGTAATTCTGGCAAAAAATCTCATGAAATCATGCAAAATTCACAATAGTTTCTTGAATGAAGGTGTAAGTGTATTTTCACCCAAAACATGCCTTGTTTACTAGGAAAATGCATGAAACTACCCTAAAATAGTAAGGAAAAGGTCAGTGAAACTGGCCTAGATGCCCTGGCATCACATCCCTAGGCATCTGAGCCTTTAATCTCAGTGTCCAATGACTCCTCTTGATTAGTGGCCATATTATTATCTTCATGAATGTTGTCCACATATTTTCGGAGAACCGCCACTATTCCGAGGGTTACCTAAAACTGTAGGTCGATCTCGGATGAGATCTTCTGTACAGGTCGGAGCTGTATGTTCGACTTGATGGTGATGCCCGAAGCCGCCGTGTCCGACTTGTTGGACTGGAGGGTCATGCTGATCCTTCGTCACGGGAGGGTGGTGGTACCTACAAGGGACTCCGATGCTTAAGTTAGCAAGGGTCTTAAGCAGGTTTTTAGTAGAATCAGAGTATGAGTTATACCTGGGTGCTCCAGTGTATTTATAATAGTGTGGTGATGATCTTTCTAGAGATAAGATAGTTATCTTGTCTTATCTTTGAGTGAAGTCATCTTATCTTCAAGGGAACCGCCCTTATCTCTGTAGGCTTGGGCTGCCTTTGAATTTGGGTCGTGTTCCTCTACTTGGGCCCTTTTTGGGCTCTCCTGGTGTTTTGGCCGAGCTCTTGGAGAAGTGGTCGGATATTTCCGACGTGAAGAGGTCGGTTGGCTTGTCGTCGATCATCTCGGGTTGGACATCTCGACCCAGGGTATGAACAGTGCCCCTGCTCAAGTACGATCTTCCTTTTTTGAGGTTGAGTCCTTAATTTTAGGACTTCAATCCTTCTCAGATGAAGCCGAGCTCGAGCATTGTCGCTTTTCTTCTTTGTAGCGCTTCCCTTTGAATACGGAGCATTTCATTTGTTTCTTTTAATTTTGAAACAAACGTTCCTTCTCTTGGGAACGTGTGAGGGTTTTTAATGCCTCATTAATTTCTTTAATGCTTCGTTTCTTTCACCTCCCGCTTTCATTTTTGAATTACTTTCTCTTTGTTTTGCTGTAACTTCCCTTTTTCTCTCTATTCTTCTGTTTCATTTTGACTTGCCTGATACTTCTCTTCTTCTCTTTACCCCCTTGTTTTTTCTCTTCTTGAGAGGGCGATCTTTGTTGGCGTCGTCTTGGTTGCTTGTTTTCAACCTTCAATAAGTTTTATCGTCTCCTTCTTTCTTACAAGTTGGTTTTCTTTTTATTCCTCTTTTTACGCTCTTTCCTTTTAATGTTCTATTTTGTCATGAAAAGTTTTGATCTTTTCTTGCATTTGCGTTGGAAACTTTGAATCTTTTCTCTATTTTTGTTGTATCTGATTGCTACCATAATGTGTGCTATGGGAGTTTCTTCATTTTTTGTTTGGATCTTGTTGCATTACTTGATGGTTGATGCTTTTAAGGTTTTGCATGTAGCTACCATTTCTGCTTGTATCTTTGGTTTTATTTGCTTTTGGAATAATGAGTTTGCTTGATTCTGAAAAAAGGTTGCTTTTTGGCATACGTTGATGTATAATGGTTCTTCTTGTAGAGAGGTGATTTTTATTCGGTTTGTGATTTTTCTTTTCAGTGTGTCGCTTGTTTTGGGATGAAGGTTATTCTCTTGCTGGGAGACATCGGGTCATAAGCTTTAGTCCTTACTCTGTCACTGCCTCCAAAGGATGCCCCAGAACTTTGGGTTGTGTCCTGGGGTTTCCTGTTTCTATTATTTCTGACATTCTGTATGCTGTAGTTTTGAGTTTGTATCCATTTTTGTCTGGGCTTGTTCTTTCTCACTTTGTCCGAGCTGTTTGATTAGTAACCCCTCCCTTTTTCCTTTTTGTAGGAATAGTTAATCCATGTCTTCCCGTAAGAATATTGTCGAGACATCCTCCCAAGTTCCTGCTGGCATGGCCGACTGGGTGGATTCTATGGTTCTTTTATGTATTTCGCTGGTTGACTCTGAATTTTGTGAGCAACTTAGAAAATTCCATAGGATTTGTAGTAATGGTAGTGATGAGAAGAATTATGAGCTTGTATCCCCTACTTCTGAAGAGAGAGTTTGTTTTTCCACTCGGGCTGCCAGAGATCGCCCTTTTTTCTATGCGTACGACTTCTTTTTAAGTCAGATGAACATTACTCTTCCCTTTACTCCTTTTGAGACCAACCTGTTGTGGTCTTGTAACGTGGCTCTGTCCCAACTCCATCCAAATTCCTGGGCTTTATAAAAATCTTCCAATTGCTGTGTTATGAATTGGGTGTCCAACCTTCACAATCCATCTTCTTTTATCTCTTTGTTCTGACAAAGCCTGCTGTGATTAAGAAGAAGGCCGCCTGGGTTTCCTTCCGAGATTCCCAGGGAAAAAAGGTTTTTTTCATGTATGATGAATCCTTCGGCGATTTTAAGAACTATTTTTTCAAGGTCCGAGCTGTTGAAGGAGCTCGTCCCTTTTTTCTGGATGAGAATGATGAACCTGCGTTTCCTTTGGAGTGGAAACAAAATGTAGTGGTATCTAGATATTTGATGAGCGGATATTTTATATGCTTTTTGGGGGGTAATTTCATGTAGATTTTAGCATGTTTTAATTAGTTTTTAGTAGACTATTATTAGTTTTTAGGCGAAAATCATATTTCTGGACTTTACTATGAGTTTGTGTGTTTTTCTGTGATTTCAGGTATTTTCTGACTGAAATTGAGGGAGCTGAGCAAAAATCTGATTTAGGCTGAAAAAGGACTACTGATGCTGTTGGATCCTGATCTCCCTGCACTCGGAATAGATTTTTTGGAGCTACAAGAGTCCAATTGACGCGCTCTCAATTGGGTTGGAAAGTAGACATCCAGGGATTTCCAGCAATATATAATAGTCCATACTTTGCGCAAAGATAGATGACATAAACTGGCGTTCAACGCCAGTTCCATGCTGTAGTCTGGCGTCCAGCGCCAGAAACAGGTTACAAGTTTGAGTCCAGCGCCCAAAACACATTACAACCTGGCGTTCAACTCCAGAAACAGCCCAAGCACGTGAGAGGCTTAAGTCTCAACCCCAACACACACCAAGTGGGCCCCAGAAGTGGATTTCTGCACCAATTATCTTAGTTTACTCATATTCTGTAAACCTAGGTTACTAGTTTACTATTTAAACAACTTTTAGAGACTTATTTTGTACCTCATGACATTTTCATATCTGAATTTTAAATACTTTGACGGCATAAGTCTCTAAACTCCATTGTTGGGGGTGAGGAGCTCTGCAGCGTCTCGATGAATTAATGCAATTGTTTCTATTTCTCCATTCAAACGTGTGTGTTCCTATCTAAGATGTTCATTCGCGCTTAATTATGAAGAAGGTGATGATCCGTGACACTCATCACCTTCCTCAATCCATGAACGTGTGCCTGACAACCACCTCCGTTCTACATCAGATTGAACGAGTATCTCTTAGATTCCTTAATCAGAATCTTCGTGGTATAAGCCGGATTGATGG
>NC_029780.3:48623413-48624454 GCF_000817695.3 Arachis duranensis
CGAGTTTGAACAACTAAAGGTTTATTTTATTTCTTAGATTAGGAAGATTTTGGCAATTGGGTCAGAGTCTTTTATTTTCTTTTCAAAAATATTATTTTTCTTTATTAATTTTTAATTTTTCTTTGAGTCTAGTGTCTTGTTATAAGTTTGGTGTTAATTGCATATTTTATATTTTCCTTTAAAATTTTCGTATAAGTGTTCTTTGTTCTTCCTTGATCTTCAAGTTGTTCTTGTTTATTTTTCCTGTTTGATCTTTAATTTTTCTTGTTTTGTGTCTTTTCTTGTTTCACTTGTGTTCTTTTTAAAGCATTAATCTTCCAAAAGGAATATACGTATTCAGAACAAGTGTTACATTTACTGCCCAATTGGCTAGAGCGTTGGTCTATGTTCTTGGTAATTGGGTATCTTTTTTTTTAAATATTTTCAAAAATAAATTTTTTTGATTTAATCTTGTGCCAAACTTTAAAGTTTGGTGTTTTCTTGTTAATCTTTTCATAATTTTTGAAAATTTTATTAAAGTTTTCTAAAAATTTTAAGTTTGGTGTTCTTTCTTTTGTTCTTGGTGTTCTTGTGAATCTTCAAGGTGTTCTTGAGTCTTTCTTGTATTTTGATCTTAAAATTTTTAAGTTTGGTGTTCCTTGGCGTTTTCCCTCCAAAATTTTCGAAAATAAGGAGCATTAGATCTAAAAATTTTAAGTCTTGTGTCTTTTATGTGTTTTTCTCTTTCATCATAAAATTCAAAATTCAAAAAAATATCTTTTCTAACTATTTTTAAGCTTTTTTTTTGAAATTTTTTTTAAATTCAGATTTCAATTTCAAAATTTTTCAAATCTTATCCCTTTTTTTAATATATATATATATCTTTTTCAAAAATATCCTAACCACTTTCTCCCTCCTTACTTTTTTTAAAATTATTTTTATAATAAAATAGACAATATCAACATCCATACCATCTCCCTTGCTCCATCATGGAACTAAGTGGAAATGAACAGTCCAGGAGGACTCTGGGGTCATATGCTAACCCCACTACTGCTTCATATG
>NC_029780.3:48624764-48629978 GCF_000817695.3 Arachis duranensis
CTAAGGCTGAGCATCCAAGGCTTCAAACAAGGAGATAATGAATCTCTTTATGATGCTTGGGAGAGATACAGAGAGATGCTAAGAAAATGCCCCTCTGAAATATTTTCAGAGTGGGTGCAATTAGACATCTTCTACTATGGGCTTACAGAAAAAGCTCAGATTTCTCTAGATCACTCAGCTGGTGGATCTATACATATGAGAAAAATAATTGAAGAAGCTCAAGAGCTTATTGATACAGTTGCCAGAAATCAGTATCTGTACCTAAGCAGTGAATCTTCCATGAAAGAAGAAGCTAAAACAGTAACTGCTAAACTCAGTCCTGTAGATCAGGCTAATGAATTCAATCAGCAATTAGACTTTCTAACAAAACAGCTAGCCGAGTTCAAGGAGATATTACAAGAAACAATAATGGCTAATATGAATATGGAAGTACAGTTGAAACAAACAGAAAAGCAACTATCAAAACAAATAACAGAAGAATGCCAAGCAATTCAATTAAGAAGTGGGAAAACATTAAATACCTCACTTCAAGGCAGCAAGAAGCCAAGAAATGAATAAATGGCTAACCAAAATCCCTCTGAGGACAATCAGAGCCCAGAGAGGAATAATGCTGGCGCTGAACGCCCAAACCATGCTCATTCCTGGCGTTCAACCCAGAAACAAGCAAGGACTTGGCGTTGAACGCCCAAAGGGAGCACAGTTCTGGCATTCAGACGCCAGAAACAGATAAGGAGGTGGCGTCTAACGCCACTCCAGCTTCCACCCCTGGTATTCAAATGCCAGTAGAGGATCAGACACATACAAGTGCTGATAACAACCCTTCTAAAAAGGCTTCCCAATCCACATCTGTAGGCAATAAACTTGTAGCAACTAAGGTTGAGGAATACAAAGCCAAAATGCCTTATCCTCAAAAACTCCACCAAGCGGAACAGGATAAGCAATTTGCCCGCTTTGCAGACTATCTCAGGACTCTTGAAATAAAGATTCCGTTTGTAGAAGCACTTGAGCAAATACCCTCTTATGCTAAGTTCATGAAAGAGATCTTAAGTCATAAGAAGGATTGGAGGGAAACTGAGAAAGTTTACCTCACTGAAGAATGCAGTGCAGCCATTCTGAAAAGCTTACCTGAGAAGCTTAAAGATCTGAAGACATGATTGTCAAAGTTGGACCATTTGCCTTTCCCACTGACTTCTGGGAAGACCTTTCCTAGCAACTGGCCGAACCCTTATTGATGTCCAAAAAGGGGAAGTAACCTTGAGAGTCAATGAGGAGGAGTTCAAGTTGAATGTTGTCAAAGCCATGCAACATCCAGACACCCCAAATGACTGCATGAGTGTTGATATTATTGACTCTCTGGTAAGAGAGGTCAATATGGCTGAGAGTCTCGAATCAGAGCTAGAGGACATCTTTAAAGATGTTCAGCCTAATCTGGAGGAATCAGAGAGAATAATATAACCTCTGAAAATCCCTCAGGAAGAGGAGAAACCTCCTAAACCCGAGCTCAAACCATTACCACCATCCCTGAAATATGCATTTCTGGGAGAAGGTGATACCCTTCCTGTAATCATAAGCTCTACCTTAGAGCCACAGGAAGAGGAAGCACTAGTTCAAGTGCTAAAGATACACAAGACAGCTCTTGGGTGGTCCATTAGTGATCTTAAGGGCATTAGCCCAGCCAGATGCATGCACAAGATCCTATTGGAGGGTGATGCTAAGCCAGTGGTCCAACCACAAAGGCGGCTGAATCCAGCCATGAAGGAAGTGGTGCAGAAGGAGGTCACTAAATTACTAGAGGCTGGGATTATCTATCCTATTTCTGATAGCCCCTGGGTAAGCCCTGTCCAAGTTGTCCCTAAGAAGGGAGGCATGACAGTGGTTCATAATAAAAAAATGAACTGGTTCCTACAAGAACAGTTACAGGGTGGCGTATGTGTATTGATTATAGAAGGCTCAATACAGCCACCAGAAAGGATCATTTTCCTTTACCATTCATAGACCAAATGCTAGAAAGACTAGCAGGTCATGAATACTACTACTTTCTGGATGGATATTCAGGTTATAATCAAATTACAGTAGATCCCCAAGATCAAGAGAAAACGGCATTCACATGTCCATCTGGAGTATTTGCATACAGAAGGATACCATTTGGCTTGTGCAATGCACCTGCAACCTTTCAATGGTGCATGCTCTCAATTTTCTCTGATATGGTGGAAAAATTTCTGGAAGTCTTCATGGATGACTTTTCAGTATTTTGAGACTCATTCAGCTCCTGTCTTGACCATCTAGCATTTGTTCTAAAGAGATGCCAAGAGACCAACCTAGTTTTAAACTGGGAGAAATGTCACTTTATGGTGACTGAAGGAATTGTCCTTGGGCACAAAATCTCGAACAGAGGAATAAAGGTGGATCAAGCTAAGGTAGAGGTAATTGAAAAATTACCACCACCAGCCAATGTTAAGGCAATCAGAAGCTTTCTAGGGCATGCAGGATTCTATAGGAGGTTTATAAAGGATTTTTCAAAAATCGCCAAACCTCTAAGTAATCTGCTAGCTGCTGACACGCCATTTATCTTTGATAAGGAGTGTCTGCGGGCATTTGAGACCCTGAAAGCTAAGCTGGTCACAGCACCAGTCATCTCTGCACCAAACTGGACATTACCATTTGAATTGATGTGTGATGCCAGTGATCATGCCATTGGTGCAGTGTTGGGATAGAGGCATGACAAGCTCATGCACGTCATTTACTATGCAAGTCGTGTTTTAAATGACGCACAGAAGAATTACACAACCACAGAAAAAGAGCTGCTTGCAGTGGTTTACGCTATTGACAAGTTTAGATCCTATTTAGTAGGATCAAAAGTGATTGTGTACACTGATCATGCTACTCTTAAATATCTACTCACAAAGCAGGATTCAAAACCCAGACTTATCAGATGGGTGTTGCTTCTGCAAGAGTTTGATATAGAAATAAGAGACAGAAAAGGGATAGAAAACCAAGTAGCAGATCACCTGTCCCGAATAGAACCAGTAGAAGGGGCGTCCCTCCCTATTACTGAGATCTCTGAAACCTTTCCGGATGAGCAACACTTTGCCATCCAGGAAGTGCCATGGTTTGCAGACATTGCAAACTACAAGGCAGTGAGATTCATACCCAAAGAGTACAGTAGGCAGCAATCAAAGAAGTTAATCACGGATGCAAAGTACTATCTTTGGGATGAACCATATCTCTTTAAGAGATGTGCAGATGGAGTAATCCGTAGATGTGTGCCTAAAGAAGAAGCACAGAAGATCCTATGGCACTGCCATGGATCACAGTATGGAGGACATTTTGGAAGTGAGCGAACAGCCACAAGAGTCCTCCAATGTGGGTTCTACTGGCCTACTCTATATAAAGATTCCCAAGTGTTTGTGCTTAATTGTGACAGTTGCCAAAGATCTGGCAATCTGACTCACAGTTATGCCATGCCTCAACAAGGGATCTTGGAGATTGAGTTGTTTGATGTATGGGGTATTGACTTCATGTGACCTTTCCCACCATCATACTCAAACACTTATATTCTGGTGGCAGTGGATTATATATCCAAATGGGTGGAAGCTATTGCTACACCCACTAATGACACTAAGACAGTGTTAAAATTCCTCCAGAAACACATCTTCAGCAGATTTGGCACCCCTAGAGTACTAATCAGTGATGGGGGCACTCATTTCTGCAATAATCAGCTCTATTCTGCTTTGGTTCGTTATGGAGTTAGCCACAGGGTGGCCACTCCATATCACCCACAGACTAATGGGCAAGCTGAAGTCTCAAATAGAGAACTCAAAAGAATCCTGGAACGGACTGTAATTAACTGTAGAAGGGATTGGGCAAGAAGCTTGGATGATGCTCTGTGGGCATACAGAACAGCATTCAAGACCCCTATAGGGACCTCTCCATACCAGCTTGTGTATGGAAAGGCATGTCACTTGCCAGTGGAACTGGAACATAAGGCCTACTGGGCAACCAGATTCCTGAACCTTGATGCCAAGTTAGCTGGAGAAAAATGACTGCTCCAGTTAAATGAGCTAGAGGAATTTAGACTCAATGCTTTCGAGAATGCAAAAATATACAAAGAGAAAGCAAAAAGATGGCATGATAAGAAATTGTCATCCAGAGTCTTTGAGCTAGGGCAGAAAATTCTGCTATTTAATTCTAGGCTTAAATTATTCCCCGGGAAATTGAAGTTCCGGTGGAGAGGTCCATATGTGATCACAAGCGTATCACCATATGGATACGTAGAGCTTCAGGATAATGATTCTAATAAAAAGTTCATTGTTAATGGACAGAGAGTCAAACATTATCTTGAAGGCAATTTTGAGCAAGAATGCTCAAAACTGAGGCTTGATTAAAGCTCAGTAATAGTCCAGCTAATGACAATAAAGAAGCGTTTGCTGGGAGGCAACCCAGCCATTTACAAAGTTTATTTGTTAATTAATTGATTTTTACAGGTATATGTCAAAATATCTTCAAGGTAAAATAGCAATTGCTTGAAATTCACAAAGTTACAAGGGAATTTGGAAGCTCACTGGCGTGAAAAAGCCAGTAAGAAACACTTTGGGCGTTGAACGCCCAAAAGAAGCACCCACTGGGCGTTAAACGCCAGAAAGGAGCATCTTCTGGGCGTTGAACGCCAGAAAGAAGCACCTTCTGGGCGTTTAACGCCAGATTGACAGCATCCTAGGCGTTCAAAACGCCCAGTGACAAAGGACTTCCTGGCGTTCAATGCCAGAAAGAAGCAACAGCTGGGCGTTGAACGCCCAGGAGAAGCAGCAATTGGGCGTCAAACGCCCAAAACATGCAGCGTTTGGGCGTTTAACGCCAGAATGGTGGGGAGGAGGTAAAATTCGTTTTCCTTCACAAATTTTCAAATTTTTATATTTCAATTCATGATTTCTTGCATAAACATGTTTCAAAATATCATCCTTCAATCCCAAAAAATTTTAATCCTAATTTCTAAGAACCCTAATTTCTAAAATCCTTTTTCAAAAATATTAAATGCATCTCAATCCATAAAGACAAATTGTTTTCCAATCCAATCCAACTCTTTTTTTAGGTTTTTCAAAACTCATCTATCTTTTTGAATTCTTTTCAAATCTTTTTAAATTCTTC
Source organism: Arachis duranensis (assembly GCF_000817695.3). Classification (NCBI taxonomy): domain Eukaryota; kingdom Viridiplantae; phylum Streptophyta; class Magnoliopsida; order Fabales; family Fabaceae; genus Arachis; species Arachis duranensis. The sequence continues at coordinate 48,629,910 of NC_029780.3, forward strand.
TCATATCTTTTTCAACTTATCATATCTTTTAAATTTCGAATTTGCCTCTCCTACTATTCCTCTCCTTTT